>NW_024752480.1:137500-177500 GCF_018991925.1 Homarus americanus
TAGATCAGTGAGTCAGCTATTCAATCAGTCAGGTAAAAGCATTCATTGAGCTATCTAACTCAGATTAACAAAAACCACCATCAACAATCACAGGTAAAGCATCGCGTGTGTTACCTGTGTAGTATTGACCTGAGGAACCCCAGAAACTCGACTTATTTCTCCTAAAACAAACATATTCCTTAACCTGACCTTGTATTGTGGAGGTCAAGTGATTTTTTAAGGTTTTGGTTTAACTTTTTGGAAGGAAAGACTTTAAAACCTTTCAGGGGTTTAATGTGGTTAGGTTAGGTTGGGGTGGGAGGGGAAAGGAGGGAGGGGTTGGGAGGTAGGGAAGGAGGGAGGGAAGGGGAAGGGGTAGGGAAAAGGAAGGGGTAGGGAAAGGGAAGGGGGGAGGGAGGGAAGGGGTTGGTGGGGGAAGGGGGGAAGCGATAGTAGGGAGAAGGAAGGGAGGGAGAGAGGGGAAGAGTGAGAAGGGGAAGGGAGGGGAATAATGTAATATTCTATAACGATACATGAGGACTCCTAGCGGCTCGGGTGTGAGTTACAGTCACTGTAAACTTGGCAATGTCAACAAACATGTCTCTCTCTCTTTTGGGGAAAAATTGGTAGAAATCTCAGTTTGTGTGTGTGTGTGTCTGTGTGTGTGTGTGTGTGTGTGTCTGTGTGTGTGTGTGTGTGTGTGTGTGTCTGTGTGTGTTTTGTGTTTTAATGTGTAACTACAAACACTCCACAATTGATGACAGGGCACTTGTTTCTTGTTCCCTGTGTAGCTTGGTGTCATTTTTCACCCCGAAAATGGTGGTGGTTCAATTTCCCACTTGTGAATGTAAGGTGATTTTTTTTTTAATTCCTGCTGTACTTTTTTCTTGGTAGATGAGGTTAGGTTAGGTTGGATTATGTTATTCATTGTGGGTGACAGGGTGAGGGTGGATGGACGGTAGGGTTTAGGTGGGCGGCAAGGCCAGGGTGGGTGCCATGGGTGGGTGCAAGGGATGGGAGCGAGAGCCGGGTGGGTGCCAGGGGAGGGTACCAGGGCCAGGGTAGCGTGTAGGAGTCTTCGGGCAGCCAGTAGGTCGTCAGTGTGCGTGCAGACGCGGTAGAGGTTGGACGTGTGTGGCGGCGGCTGGTCGGTGGCCCCACGCACACCTTGGCTCACTCGCGCACCTGTGAACTTGTGGAGTGGCCGAGGCTGAGTGTCGGCACAAGTGAAGTGGAATGGCAGAATGTGGCCGGCAGCCGGTATAGGTTGAAGGCCTTGTAAGTCTTCAAACTACTTTTACAAAACTTTTTTTACAAAACTTTTGCCCCCCAAATTGGTGCAAACTTGCAAAATTGACTGAATTGCTTTTCGTTGATGAGTTTCTGTAAAAAAAAATATTGCAATGCCTATTTTTAATGTGAAAATCACACGTAATCGTATTTCTAAGTAAATACGCCAGAAATTGAAAGAAAATTCGTTTTTGGAAATTACAGTCGAAGTTTTTTATGAAGGAAGTTGTGGCGCGGAACTGATCACGAGTTTTGCAACTTTTTATGTATATATTTTTTTTAATTGTTAGACTCGCTTATTAAGGTGTTGGGAGATGAGCAGGTGTTGGTAGACGAGTGAGTGTACCTGTCAACACCTGCTGTAAACAGAGGTGGTCTACTCACACCTCATTATTATTATATATAACAATGTCTATAAGATTTTTGACCATAAGAATTACTAAAAACTTTATTATTTTCTTTTAACTCAGTAATTCTTGTCGTCAAATATTTCACAAATAATGTTAATAATTACCTTAGAAATAAAAGAAATGATAAGATAGTGTTAATTACACCTGAGAAAACAACAACAACAAAAACAATCCAAACTTTTCCCCAAATGTTCAGTCAAGTTTTGTATTTATTCTCTGGTCAGGTCAAACATCCTCTGTAAACATTGACTTAAAAAAGTTTTTGGTTAAATAAACAAGATTTTGAGCGTAAGCACATCTGGCCCTAGCTACTGGACGGTGGGCTCTGGTGTGCTGGAAGGTGGGCTCTGGTATGCTGGAAGGTGGGGTCTCGTGTGCTGGAAGGTGGGGCACATATCCTGGAAGGTGGGGTCTGGTGTGCTGGAAGGTGGGATCTGGTGTGCTGGAAGGTGGGGTCTGGTGTGCTGGAAGGTGGGGTCTGGTGTGCTGGAAGGTGGGGCATATATCCTGGAAGGTGGGGCATATATCCTGGAAGGTGGAAGGGGGTCTGGTGTGCTGGAAGGTGGGGGGTGCTGTGGTGGTGTGCTGGAAGGTGGGGTCTGGTGTGTGCTGGAAGGTGGGGTCTGGTGTGCTGGAAGGTGGGGGAATATATCCTGGAAGGTGGGGTCTGGTGTGTGGGGTGATCTGGTGTGCTGGAAGGTGGGGTGCTGGTGTGCTGGAAGGTGGGGTCTGGTGTGCTGGAAGAGGTGGGGTCTGGTGTGTGCTGGAAGGTGGGGTCTGGTGTGCTGGAAGGTGGGGAATATATCCTGGAAGGTGGGGTCTGGTGTGCTGGAAGGTGGGGCATATATCGTAGCTGGGGCCATATATCCTGGTAAAGGACCATATATCCTGGTAGGGGGCTATTTATCCACCATATATCCTGGTAGAGGGCCATATATCCCGGTAGAGGGCCATATATCCCGGTAGAGGGCCATATATCCCGGTAGAGGGCCATATATCCCGGTAGAGGGCCATTTGATCAGTTCTCCGGAGTTGGTTCACTTGCCTTACAACTAACAACTGAAATATACTGAACAAAAGTTAAAAATATTTCTCTATAAAATCACTTTATTTCCCTCTAATGTCTTATTGTTTCACGTGTGTTAAGGTCATGAATGTTGGTAAGAGAGGCGGTGTGTATGTTGAATGTTAGGAGTAGTGAATGTTGGTAAGAGAATGTTAGGAGCGTGAATGATGACTAAATAATGTAAAAAGTTCTGGTAATGCCAATGAATAGTTTTCTCGCTGTTTATAATTATATGACGTGGAGGAGTTTGTTTATTATACGTATTGGGTACAGTCTTGTTTACTCTACATACGAGGGTATATTCTTGTTTATTAGACATGCTGGGTATATTCTTGTTTATTAGACATGCTGGGTATATTCTTGTTTATTAGACATGCTGGGTATATTCTTGTTTATTAGACATGCTGGGTATATTCTTGTTTATTAGACATGCTGGGTATATTCTTGCTTATTAGACATGCTGGGTATATTCTTGCTTCTAATATACACATGAGGATATATTTCTGATGTTGATTCATGGTGGCATCCTGGGAGTGTATATTTAAATACATACAGTATATAGCCAAGCCTGTATATACCTGTGTTAATATATTCATACCTACAGGGTATTAAAACTATGATATTATATGATACTTTAAATCTTTGTCAAAGTAGAGATGAACTAATTCTTTTTACAGTCATTTAATTTTTTTTACATATATTTGTTTTACATATAGTGTACCTAAGTCACCAGGATCTTTTATTTACAATTCTGTTTACATTATTTTCTTGATGATCTTTGTAAATATGTAAATAGGATGATTAGTTGAAGTAAAAAGTGGATTATCTGAAGATTTATTTCTCTTAGTTTATATTTTTCACCTGAAGATTAAATACACCATCCCTACTTTGGGGATTAGGGTAGGGTAGGGTAGGGTAGGGTAGGGTAGAGTAGAGTAGAGTAGGGTAGAGTAGGGTAGAGTAGGGTAGGGTAGGGTAGTAGGGGTAGGGGTGGGGTAGGTAGGTAGGGGGTAGGGGTAGGGGGTAGAGGGGGAGGGGTGGGGTAGGGGTGGGGTAGTGGGAGGTTTAGGGGTTGGGGTTGGTAGAGTAGGGTTAGGGGGTAGGGGAGTAGGGTAGGGTAGGGTAGGGTAGGGTAGGGTAGGGTAGTTTTGGTTAGGTTAGTATTAGGGTTATGTTAGGTTACTATCGTTAAAGTTAGGTTAGAGTAGTCTTAAGATACGTTAGTTTCACATAGGTTAGCGTTATTTTTGGTTAGGTTAGGTTAAGTTAGGTTTAGGTTGGTTACTCTACAGGTTAATTGACTTTAAAACCCTTAAATAATTTACAAAGCATTTTAATACAATTTTGTTTTTCGTTTTTTACAGATCGTGTGTGTGTAAGAACATGGCCACAATGACCGGTTAGTGTGGCCAGGAGGAACAGTCGGGAGGGCCATCTTCCCTTGGCCACTCTCCCTCCACCTTTCAAGAAAATGATGACTACAGTACCCAGAAATACCCCATCAATAGCGATTAATACCTGTCAGTAATATCAATATATATTATAAACCCGCCAATACCTACCTACCTACCTATCTACCTATCTACCTACCTCCAGTGGCACTCGTGAGAGGTAGAGGTGTTGTGGTTGTTGTTGTTGTGTTGTTGTTGTTCTAGTGATCCACAAGTGAAGGGAATTGTTGTGAGTTGTGATCTTTACCCAGAGAATGTGAAGTGTCGGAACCAGTCAAAATATAAATAGAAAATAGAATAATTTCTCTAAGTTTGTGTCATATCATGTTGTGAAATATATTGTATAAAACAATATATATATATAAAATAAATAATTGAAATCCAGGGAAAAATACACACTAAATATTGATGAAATTTACGTTTTGAAAAGGAAGTGATTCTAGTTTGACCGAATCGTTTTTTTTTGTGTGTGCTTGCTAGTTGTCTTCTATGAGCTAGCTAGTTGGGTGGCAGGCTAGTAGAAGCAGCTAGTAGGAGGGTGGACCAGACCAGAGCCGGGTTCGTGACCCACTTCATCACCACTCAGCACCGCCGCCCTCACTTACCATGGACGGCCATCGAGGGATACTCCTCTTCCTCTTCCTCATATTAGGTGAGTACAACTGTGTCTGTCTGTCTGTGTCTGTGTCTGTATGTCTGTCTGTCTGTCTGTCTGTCTGTACGTCACTGTTGGGAGAAAGTAGAACGGGTCTTCTGGCATTATTGTCAAGCCAAGTACAACTGTTTTTCAGACTCTGCCATATATGATCGCCACTACAGGCAGAAGACGGGCGAACCATCGGCAGGCTTTACTTCTATACTCAAACACAAACTTTGTCTCTCTGTGGATCATGCCATAGAACATCGCCACTACAGGCAGAAGGATGTATTTCTTCTGGCGTAGCTTCCATAACTGTGTCATTGTTGAGTTTTAATGAACGCCTGGCGATGGTGATCACTCGTGTTGGTGATGTTTATATGAGGCGGTTCTACTGTGTATATGTTCTATTGGTAATGATTTTATACTGTATTAAATGTATTTGATCTGTACTCCTCTGTACACTTTCCGGGTTGTGTATGCATTAAGTGTACATGATACATACTTCTGTGTACACTTTCCGGGTTGTGTATGCATTAAGTGTACATAATTTGTATTTCTTTGTGCATTTTCCCGGGTTGTGTATGAGTTAAGCGTACATTATACATACTAATGTGTACATAATTCCTTACTTACCGTGTTCCAGCTATGACTGTTCTTAATTTAGTGTATCTTAGCAAGCGTCTCTCTATTAACACATTATAACTGATACTCGTCAACTCTAACAGAAAACCTCTCAATACCGGACCAACTCGCTGTACCCACCAGTCCGCTATTGAGAAGTCTTGCTGTGTATACCTATTATTATTATATATTTTGGTCTATAATTCAACTACCTGGAGACCATTAAGAAGACTATAACATCAACTAAATTAAATACCTTACCTGAATTACTGATCTAACACCTGTTTTGGGCGGCTAAGACAGGTATTAAGTTGCCAGACTGGTGTTAGAATGTTTGTCTGTGTTAGTTATGTAAAAGTGGTAATGGCGGGGACAACACATAGGATACCAAGACTCTGAACTACACTTACCTCGTCTAAGTTAAGTCAAGTACCCATTAACAGCTGGGTGGACTAAGGGGCGCCCCGGGGAGTGTATACCATTGAACCTTAGGTACACGGGGTGAGTCTTGTGTCTACTAGGCCTCTGTATTTCTTAGTTACCACGTGTTAAAAGGCCCTGGATGTTTGTTTGTCTCCGGCCTAATGATGAGAACACACACACACACACACACACACACACACACACACACACACACACATAATGCGACACCAGATGTTTTTATATTAAGTAACACATAAACACACACACAAACACACTTCACACATGAATAGGTTATTGAATGCAATGGAGGGGAGGGGAGGCGGACGAGGAGGAGAAGGGGTAGGAGAGGGGGTAGAGGGGGTAGGGAGGACAAGGAGGAGGAGGGGTAGGGAGAGGGGGTAGGGGGGGGAGGAGGACGAGGAGGAGAGGGGGTAGGGGGAGGAGGGACAAGGAGGAGAAGGGGTAGGAGAGGGGAGTAGGAGGAGGGAGAGGACGAGGAGGAGAAGGGGTAGGGAGAGGGGAGTAGAGGAGGGAGGAGGACGAGGAGGAGAAGGGGTAGGAGAGGGGAGTAGAGGAGGGAGGAGGGGTAAAAGGGGAAGGGGGGGCAGAGGAAGATAAATGAATGAGCGTAAAATAATAACCCCACCCCCAAAAAAGCAACAACAACAAAAAACTTACCTGCGGTCAACATAATTGGTGAAGGTCAAGAAGTTTACGGTTAAAATATTCACACGCTGCTGCAGTGACTCATGCATATTGTATCGTCACGGAACTGCGTGTGGTGTTGCGTGTCTGGTGTCTGCCTGTCTGTCTGTCTGTCTGTCCGTCTGTCTGTCTGTCAGTCTGTCTGTCTGTATATGAGTTAGGGGTTCTGTGTTTGATAGATGTATAATAGTAAAGGGGTGTGTTTGAGGGTTGGGGGGTAGGGGTGAGGTGGGGGGGTTTGGGGGTGGGGGGGGGTGGGGTGGGGTAGGGGTTGGGGTTGGGGTAGGGGTGGGGTTGGGGTGGGGTAGGGGTGGGGTTGGGGTTGGGGGGAGGGTGGGGTTGGGGTTGAAGGTGTGGGGGTGGTTTAAGGGTAGATTAGGGTATGGTAGCTGAGGTTGAGTTTGGTTAGGTTAGATTAGGTTCTGGGTAGGTTCGGTTGGGTTAGACCTAGGTTTGGTTAAGTTAAGTTAGGTTAGGTGTGGTGAATGATGGAAGGAGGGAGGTAAGTTGGTGAATGAGGGAGAGAAATTGGTAGGATAGGCAGGGAGGGAGGGAGGAAGGGAGGAAAGTAGACAAGGGAGTAAGTAAGGGAGAGAAGGAGTGAGAGAGGGGAGTGGACCAGCTCACAAACACACCAGGAAGATTGGTTGTGACTAAACAAACAATGTAATGCAGCGCTCCTGGTTCTCACAAACTGCCCGTGTTGATCAAGTCAATATGTTTTGGGTTCAGCGACAGAGGCCAAAAATGGTTGGTGCTTTGAGCGACCGCCCCACCCACCCACGCACACACCCACCTACCTAGTGTAAATGTCTTGCTCGAGTTTCCCCAATTTTTTTTTAATTTAAATCTGTTATCCTAGATGGAATACAGATACGCCATCTTGTAATTTAATAATTTTTAATGTGTGTGTGTGTGTGTGTGTGTGTGTGTGTGTGTGTGTGTGTGTGTTTATACCTGAATTTAGTCCATATAATACCTATTCTTTCCTGACTTAACTGATGGATGTCTTTGGTTCGTGATGGATGTCTTAGCAGGTAGAGAAAGATCCTCCATTAAACACGTGTAAAGTTATTTTGACAGTTTAAAGTTCATCAGTGTTGTTGGGTGAATATTGCGAGTGTGTTTTTTTTGTTTGTTTTGGTGGAAGGTTGCCATATGCTGGGTTGGGACGTTGCCATTTAGTGAACTGGAATACATATTGAAATGGGGTTGGAGTGATGCCATATGGTCAGCTGGATGTTTGCCATACGGTGGGTTCAGTAGTTGACATAGAGTCGGTTACTAGGATGCCTAATTTTGAGGTTGGAAGTTTGCCATAGTTTTGAACTGAGACATTGCCATATGATTGGATACGAGAATGCAAATTGATGCACTGGGAGAGTGCCATATGATAACTGGAATGTTGTCATATTGTACCTTTGGAAATATGTCAGATAGTGGGCTTGGTGATGTTGGAAAGTTGCCATATATTAGACTGGAAGAATGCCATATTGCGTAAAAGAGTTGTCATATTATGGTATGTTGGCCGAGATTATCATACAAATGCCCACAAAAATGCCCACAGTGTAAACCCAGAATAATGCCATTAGGGTAGAAATCCTCACCTGTAAATATTAATTAAGGCGTTAAATTAATTAGGGTAGTACATGTACACCTGTGCTAAGGTATAGAGTGTACTTACTGCTCAGGTGTTGTTGCTTACTATCATGTACTGTACATACCTGGTGTACTTGTGTGCTTTTATCTATTGATGTTCATGGTGTAACGGAGTGAGGTTGTACTGTACACTGAGTTAAAGATAGATAGAACATGTACACAGTTGCTAGCGTGTACCTGTAATACCCGCCAGGTGTGTTTGTGTATTTTTTTCTCACGGAGGTCGTCTCATACCTGAACCTGGTGTACTCTGAGTTCAAGTAGATAGTACATGTACACTCGTGGTAACGTGTACTTGTATAACTTGTCACGTGTACATTACCTGCTCTAATGAGGGAGGTTCTTGGCTTACCTGTCTCACCTGCGAGTACCTTGAATTAAAGATGGATAGTATATGTACTTTCGTGTTATGTACTATACCTGTGTCGTGTTTTAACCCACCCACTGAAATTTGGAGGGGATATAATTGTAATGGTTTTCATTTGTTTGTCTGTCTGTCCCGGAGAGAGAGAGAGAGAGAGAGAGAGAGAGAGAGAGAGAGAGAGAGAGAGAGAGAGAGAACAGTTCACGAAACGACACATTATACAGCTCGGGTGTAATTAAACGAACTTTTTGATAATATAACTAACCTAACCAAACCTAACCAAACCCTCCACCCCACAGGCAGCGTTAGGTTAGGTTAATCTTCAAAATATTCACCTACGGGCCTATGGTAATTCATAAGAACAATTGAATATCTCACAAAAAATTACCCCACAAAATGAAAAAAGAAAAAAAAAGAAAATGAGAATACTAACCTGAATGTCGGTCGAGTAAATAAGATTGATTGACTGATACGTTTATTGAGATACAAAAAACATTAACACATCTCAAAGGGATGAAGTGACATAAGTCATCCCCACCCCAGTCCAGGAATGTCCCTCTCAGGACTCACATAAATCCTTAATATTTCACATAATCAGTTTTAGTACATAGTTATATTCTAGGTGCAAAATGTTTATATTTCTTTAATATTTCATCTATTTTTCCTATTTTTAAACATCCACTCTATTTGCTTGGGGATAAATAAGACCGAGTCCCCGTTTTCTCTCTGTCACCATCTGGCTCCCAGCTGGCTTGCCCAAATGTCACCATCTATCCGGAATGATGGCCTGGGGGGGAGGGAAGAGGGGGTTGGGGGAGGGGGACACACGTGACTTTAGTTCTGTAAGTGTAGAAATGTATAATTAGGTACAGGGTGTCTCTCTCTCTCTCCTCTCTCTGTATACATAAACACAACCCACTGATAAAGCATTAATTATCCACAGGTATTTTTACTGAATAATAAACTCACACACACACACACACACACACACACACACACACACATACACATAAACACACACACAAATCCTTGACAGCGTGTGTGTGTGTGTGTGTGTTTGTGTGAGCGATGATTCTTCTCGGGTGTGCGTGACGACGTGTGTGTACTTCTCTTGGAGTGTGTTTGTGTGTTTGTGTTTCTCCCATCGTGTGTTTTCGTGTGCATGTATGTGTACTTATCCTCGTGTGTGTGTGTGTGTGTGTGTGCTTGTATGAAATATTTGTACCGGTCATATCTTGTACTGTTAGCGTGAGGTGTGGTTGTTGTGTGTGTGTGTGTCTCTGTGTCACCTTTATTGATCAACTAACTCTCTCTCTCTAATTCTCCCTCATTCTCTCTCTTTATATATCTATTTATCTCTCTTTCACACACACTCTCCCTCAACATCTGTCTGTCTGTATGTCTGTCTCTCCCTCGCTTTCTGTCCCATTTACTATATATTTTCATTTCACATACTTCTTTCTATTTTAAATGGTCAAAATAGGTGTAATAATAATAATAATAATAATAATAATAATAATAATAATAATAATAATAATAATAATAATAATAATAATAATAATAATAATAATAATAATAATAATAATAATAATAATAATAATAATAATTATAATAATAATAAAAATAATAAATAATAATAATAATAATAATAATAATAATAATAATAATATTAATAATAATAATATTAATAATAATAATAATAATAATATTAATAATAATAATAATAATAATAATAATAATAATAATAATAATAATAATAATAATAATAATAATAATAATAATAATAATAATAATAATAATAATAATAATAATAATAATAATAATAATAATAATAATAATAACGTTTAAAAGTAAAATGAAGAGAAAGACGAAAAAGACAACACAAGATAGAGGATAAACAAGAATGATGAAGACATGATAGTGTCGTAAAACACACACGCACACACACACACACACACACACACACACACACACACACACACATTTTTTGTACGTTTGTGGTGTGTGTAATGTATGTATGTATGTATGTATGTATGTATGTATGTATGTATGTATGTATGTAAGTTAAGGAGATAATCCCATATACACCACCAAGCTTTACTCTCGGTGTTGCTGAGTGAGACAGATGAATGTAGTGATTATTTAATTTTTGTTCTAGACCCTCCCCCAGCCCCCTTAGCCCCCTCCCCAGGCCCCTACTCCAGCCCCCTGCTCCAGTCCCCAGTTCCTTACATATAGAGAGGGGAGGAGAGGCGTGGTGGTGGATGTGTATGTCTGTCTGTCTGTCTGTCTGTCTGTTTATTTGTTCGGTTTTAAGTTTGTTTGTCCGTTAGTTGTTCCGTCCGTCCGTCCGTTTGACCCGTCAGTCGATCAGTCAGTCCGTCTATTTATATTAAAATAATATTATTGTTTAATTATCATAGAAAATCACTTGTATTCACCTATACATACATATATAACATAATTTATATCAGGTGTCAAGTGGCAGAATACGGTAGTGGCGTGTTGACTACTTGACACTGCAGGTAAATCCTCTTGACACCATAATTTCTCACCTTTGAAAATATTCCTCAACTATTTTTTCTCAGCTTAATACATTCATCATGATGTGTTCGTCTAGATCACTCACTAATTTATTTTGGATCACGTGAAGATTAGCACCCCCAGCTTATTTCACGTTAATATTGACAGTTAGGTTAGGGTGCGTCAGGTTAGGTTAGGGAGTTGCGTTGGATTTGGGACTACAGACACGTTATATCGTAAGAGTTAAGGACTTTTTTATATCTAGTGCCGTAATTACAGGTAAAGGACTGTCAGCTTACTTACCTGTGTGTGTATGTGTGTGTGTGTGTGTGTGTGTGTGTGTGTGTGTGTACGGCATGGCTGATAATGGGCATGGATGTAAATATAGTTGATGTTTTAAGTAAGAGAGTGGATATGAGTGTGTGTGGGTATCCATGTTGTTGGTGCTAGTGGTGATATAAGCGGGTGTTGGCATGGATGTGGGTAGGTGCAGGTGTAGGTGTAGGGTGTGGGTGTGGGTGTAGGCGTGGGTATATAGTTGTGGTTGTGGGTGTGGACAGGCAGGCAGGGGTGTATATGTCGTCCCAGAGGGCAGTGTAACGCAGGTATTGAACGAGACCCACACTCAGCCACTCCTACCACAACCTCTCCCGTCCCTCACCACCACCGCTACTACCTGGCCTTGTCGTACCTGTGACCTGGGAGTACTTGGGGGGAGGGGGGGGGGTGGGATCTTACCTGTGATGGCCATATTCGAGACATGACCTGCCATAACTTTGGTACCCATTCCTGTGTTATGTGAGTACCTGTGCTTTCAGTCACTATTACCTGGTGGTTTTACTTGTTGAGATATGTGAGGCTTTAAATTACATGTGGAACCTATATTTTCACCTATCCTATTAGTACCTAACCTAACCTAACCTAAAAGTACCTCTTACCTCACATGAGCTAACGCCGTAGTACCTGTGACCTCACTTATCATCATGTTGCCTTAAATACCCTAATTTTGTACCTGTATCTTCACCTGGCCTAGACATACCTGACCCTTCACCTGTCCTCGGGTAGTATTCTGGTAATTGGAGTACCTAAGGAGGATCTTGTGCCCCCAGGTAATGGTTACCTCTCATCAGCGTCCCCCATTACCTGGGCTGACTCACCTGTCCTCTCCCAGCCTAACACTTGAATGCCCTTCTTCCTCTCATCACCTCGTCCTATTACCTGGGTTGTTCTCACCTGTCTCTCTCCCAGCATTGTTTAAGGTGACCAAGAGTCTTTTGAGTACAACTGGGGGAGTGTAAGATGCCCCGAGTATAATTGGGGGAGTACATGAGCTTCAGAGTACACCTAAAGATGATAGAAGAGGCTATAAATACTACATATGGAAAGAGGAAAATATATTGGTTGACAAGAGCCCTCATAAGAGACGGTGGAGACAAGTGGAGACGGTTCAGTGTATAATCTGCGTCCTATATATAAAAAAAGTGCGTATCTCTTGTTTGAGGTCATTATCCAGTCTCCTGTTTACGTCTAATGTGACTTTTTTTTAGCTGAGAAACTGATCCAACAAGAGACAAGTTACATGGGTTCTATAGGCGTTCTTGTAGTCACTGCTGGGTCCTCCTCTGTTTGTTTTAATTTTTTTCTTCTGCTGTTTTTGAAGTTTTGTTCTATTTTGTGTTTTTATTTTGTATTAAAGGTGGGGATTTTTATGTTCTTTTATGGAGGTTATTAAGGTACGTTGTATGTCAGGAGGTGTTTGAGGTGCTTGTTTGTTCAGCGTACTGGTGTGTGTTTGTGATTTGTTTACCTGAGCCCGGGGAGGGGGGGGAGTAAATGGTTATTGCTGTTGCTTTTAGTGTGTGTGTGTGTGTGTGTGTGTGTGTGTGTGTGTGTGTTTTATTCAGGTTAGGTTAGATTAGATTAGGTTAGGTCAAGTTGTGATCCAGTAAAACTAAGGTATATTAGGACGAGGGCCCATTAAGACTGGGGCCCATTAGGATTAGGGTCCATTTGACCTTCAACCTTCATCTCCCTCCCTCTTGAAAAATGTAAAAACCCCAGTCCGGTTATTTCTTTCTGAAGTGATTTAAATTGATGTGATTTTTTCCAAGTCTTTCATTCCCTTGATTTTCATTTCGTAGCCTCAAAGGTTCTTGCTTCTGTGGATATTTGTTTATGTTTATAAGGTCTCTCTCTTTCTCTCTCTCTCTCTCTCTCTCTCTCTCTATTTTCCACACACACACACACTCTCTGCCTCTTTCTCCTGGCAACTGTGTCAAGGGGTCCGTTTATTGATTGACTACTGTGAATTTTAATTCTATTAAATCTAAGAGCTTTTTTCTAGACAGACATTTGTTTTGGTCACTATGCCTGAAAAATAGTCATAGTGTGTGTGTGTGTGTGTGTGTGTGTGTGTGTGTGTGTGTGTGTGAGCAACAGTAGGCGTGGTCTGTGTGAGTAGTCATAGTGGGCGTGGTCTGCGTGTGAGTAAACAGTAGGGGCGTGGTCTGTGTATGTGAGTAGTCATAGTGGGCGTGGTCTGTATGTGTGAGTAGTCAGTAGTGGGTGGTCTGTATGTGAGTAGTCATAGTGGGCGTGGTCTGTATGTGTGAGTAGTCATAGTGGGCGTGGTCTGTGTATGTGTGTAGTATGTGGCGGGTCTGTTGTGTGAGTAAGGCGTGTCTGTAAGGTGGGGTGGTCTGTGTGTTTGTATAGTGGGCGTGGATCTGCATGTGTGAGTAAACAGTGGTGGTCTGTATGTGTGAGTAAACAGTGGGGTTGTGAGCGTGGGTGTGGTCTGGTATGTGTGTATGGGGGGTCTGCATGTGAGTAAACAGGGTGGTCTGTGTGGGTAACAGGGCGTGGTCTGCATGTGAGTAAACAGTGGGCGTGGTCTGCATGTGTGAGTAAACAGTGGGCGTGGTCTGCATGTGTGAGTAAACAGTGGGCGTGGTCTGTATGTGTGAGTAAACAGTGGGCGTGGTCTGCATGTGTGAGTAAACAGTGGGCGTGGTCTGTATGTATGAGTAGTGATTGTGGGCGTAAATGTAGTCATAATGGACGGGTATATCAGACACTCCGTCTTCTTGCTGGTTCATTATTCCTGTCCAATAGTAAATCTGACGGTAAATAAGACAGTGCCGTGTAAATCAAAGTGTAAATATACCTTTAAATAGGCACTGTGACGTAAATTAACATGTAAATAAATCTTTAAAATACCACTATGACAAGTAAATTAAAGTGTAAATATATCCCTTAAATAGGCTCTATGACGTAAATTATCTTGTAAATAAATCTTTCAAATGGCGCCATGACATGTAAATTAAAGTGTAAATATACCTTTGTAAATATGACTATGACGGGTATATATCAGTATAGAACACTGTGACAAGTATATATGCCTCTTTAGCTCTGTGACGTGGGGATATATCTTATTATACCAGTGACGTGTGACGAGGTAGAACAGTGGGACCTGTATAATATTTCCAGCTTAATATCACAGTCAACAAACTTCTATAATTCGCTATTGTTTTTCTATATAAAATACTCTTAGCTAATCTCTATAATTCGGTATATCTTTTCGGTCTGATAATCTCTGGTAATCTCTATAATTCGGTATGTAAGATAATCTCTGGTAATCTTTATAATTTGCTATATCTTTTCTATATAAGATAATCTCGGCTAGTCTCTATAATTCGCTATTCTTTTCTGTATAAAACTACATCAACAAACCCCGTTAGCTCGCTATCACTTTCCTATCTGAAACAATATCAACTAATCTCTATAATCCTATATCCCTTCCTATACAAACGAATGTCAACAAACCCTATAATTCGCTCTCCCTGTATCTAAATTTCTACTAGTGTCCAAAACCTCTATAAATTACACTTCTATATGACCTATAATTATCTAAATCTATTTCTAAATGAGTCTCTCCAGCCTCGAATACCTTACTTGATGTTATGATTCACTACCTATAATTCGAGTCAAATTATGTATAAACAATTATAGACCTAATAACTGGATGTAAGTGAAGAAAACAATAGTCGCTGAACACTATAATTTGTTGATGGGGTTAATCGAGGGCTGACTTGAGGCGAAAGTTTGATTGACAGCTGATTGAGAGAGAGAGAGAGAGAGAGAGAGATAAACTAAACACGGCTCTGTTTGTTCCTCTCTCTCTCATCTCTCTCTCTCTCTCCTCTCTCTCTCTCTCTCTCTCTCTCTCTACCTCTCTCTCTCTCTCTCTCTCACACCTCCTCTCTCTCTCTCTCTCTCTCTCTCTCTCTCTCTCTCTCTCTCTCTCTCTCTCTCTCTCTCTCTCTCTCTCATCCCTACCTCGTCATTTACACAAAGACTTGCCTGGTATTGTCATGGTCATCTTACATTTCCCAGTAATCAAAAAGAGTTATGAAGAAATACCATTTTACCCGCAACAGCAGCATTCTCTTTATGGGGCTCGAACCCTGGGCCGCCAAGATGCGAACCCACACGCGATAACCACTCCCCCACCTGAGAAGAAAAGGGGTATTTGTTTGTTTGTATTTTTTTCAGTGTTTGTGTTTGTTTGGTTTGTGGTTTAATTTTTGTTTTTACTTTGTTTACTTTGTTGGTTTATCAGTGTTTTTGTTTATCGTAAGTGAGGATTTGTTAGGTCAGGTTAGGTTAGGTTAGTTTGTCCCTACCCCCCTCACGTCATTACCCCCCACACCCCTCTTTCCTCACTCCCACGTCCCTATCACCCCGTCTAACCTATGCATCCCCCTCACACCCCTATCCCCCCCCAAAGCTCCCTCTCCATTCACCCCTATGCCCACCTTAACTCACTCCCCACGTCCCTACCATCCCAAACCCTTCCTCCCACCTCCTCTTAACCCCATGACCCCCCTTCAATCACCCCCTCCTCACATCTCCACTAGTTACCAAACCTCCCTCCCCACTCTCAACCTTCCACTCACCCCTACACCCCCTGGCCTCCACCTGTTCATTCCCCTCCACTCACCCCTCACACC
The DNA here is from genome assembly GCF_018991925.1 of Homarus americanus. NCBI lineage: Eukaryota > Metazoa > Arthropoda > Malacostraca > Decapoda > Nephropidae > Homarus > Homarus americanus. The sequence continues at coordinate 153,644 of NW_024752480.1, forward strand.
CCTACTCCCCTCCAATCACTCCCCTCCACTCATCTCTACATCCTAACCTCCACACGTTTTACCCCTCCACTCACCCCTCCCCCAGTAACCAAACCTCTCCACCCCTCCATCAAACACCAACCCCTCCTCTCCACCTTTTTCCCTGGCCTGGTGTCCACGAGCCCCACCGCCATCAATACAATATAAACATATGACTATTCTCTTTTAACTGGTCTTTTGTTCGTGCACTTCAGGGTTTCAACAGGACAGGGTGAACGGTGGGTTGACCTGTCCTCAAATAATAATAATATATCTATTTTTTTAATGTTTTTTTTTTCTTTATGCTTAGCCCCTAGAGTATGATGACTTAACCAATTGAGTATGATGACTTAACCCCTTGAGTACGATGAGAGATAGTGACGTGAAAATGATAAACAGACAGACTATTTGACAAACAGACAAGCAGGTTAACAGACAATAGGACAGACATACAACGTAGCAAACAGACAGACAACATAACAAACAGACAAGCAGTATAACAGACAGACAGACATGACAATCAGATAAAGTGACGAAATCAAAAACTTGTTATTGTCGATATTAAGAAGAAAAACAAAATTGCCAATTAAATGAAAAACTTAATCGACTATTCCCTGTTTACCATTGTATCTACAGAGTCTCACCTGTATGTAGCATGACAGTTGAGAGAGAGAGAGAGAGAGAGGGAGAGAGAGAGAGAGTATATGTATGTATGTGTGTGTGTATCTGTGTGTGTATGTGTGTGTGTGTGTGTGTGTGTGTCTGTGTGTGTGTATATATAGCCGTACGGTGTAAAAAAAAACTGTCCTTAAGGTAATAACTCGAGAGCTTTCAGGCGATGCATCAAAGTTGTCCCACGCAGTGACCATTGTGTGGTTTATTCACACTGGGGAAAAAACCAAGCGATCAAACGTGAATATGGGGTAGGGAGGGAGGAGGGAGAGTAATGAGGGAGGGAGGGAGGGTATGGAAGGAGGGAGTGGGAGGGAGAGTAAGGAGGAAGGGAGGGTAGGATAGGAAGGGAAGAGGGATAGGAAAGGAGGGAAGGAGGGAGGGAAGGTAAGGTAAGGTATGGAAGGAGAGAGAGTGGGAGGGAGAGTAAGGAGGAAGGGAGGGTACGGTAGGGAGGGGGGAAGGTGGGAGAGAAGGAATGGATAAAAGGGATGAAGAGAAAGGGTGATGACGGGAAGGAGGGCAGAGGAAAAGAACAGGTAATGAATGACAGATACACAAAGACACCAACATAAAAATCGTGACAAATATAGACAAGAGACAAAGCTGTTTGTTTCTATACCGGGGGTCCGTTTTAACCTGTTTATTTGTTTATTTGTTTAGATATTTGTTCTTGTGATACTCTGGTTCAATTACCTTTTAGTTTAAATAAATCTCCCGCCCCGCCAACCATTAATTAACACTATCAGGGAGTCACTTTTAAAACTAATTAACAGGTGTGACAGGTAACAAACACTCACTAATACTCGAGCGGGAAATAGTCGAAGAGTCACTAATACCCAACCTGGAGTTTAACCTAACTTAACCTTACCTAACCTAACCTAGCCCTATCCGAACCTTTCTACCCTACTCTACTCCAACCTAACCTAATCTAACCTGACCTGACCTGACATGACCTCCCTGGGTGCAGTAGTGTGGTGGGGGAGGCCTAAGGCAGCTACCTCAAACAGAATAGATGATCAAAAGACAGTAGAGAGAGAAAGAGAGAGAGAGAGAGAGAGAGAGAGAGAGAACACACGTGTATTTAGATATTATCTCCCCAGAAAGTGCGTGTGTGTGTGTGTGTGTGTGTGTGTGTGTGTGTGTGTGTGTGTGTGTGTGTGTGTGTGTGTGTGTGTGTTAGATAGATAGATAGATTACACTCGTCATTTCTCTCTCACCTGTTCCCCGGTACGTCATTCTACCACCAGGGAACTATTTTACATATCCACTCACGTCCCTCCTCCTCTTCAACGTAACTCACGATGTCTTCAGGCCACTCAGGCACTCAAGAGTACCTCGGGAGCGTAGCCCTGGCCCTCACAGTCTCCGTCAGGTAGTGTGGTGGCTAGGTGAGGTGCCCCCCTCCTTCCCTCTCAGGTATTGTGGTGGCAGTTGACACCCCCTCCTCAGAGTAGTGTGGTGGCAGAGCGCACCCCTCCTCAGGTTGTGTGGTGGCCAGGCACCCCTCCTCAGTAGTGTGTGGTGGCGGGTGACACCCCTCCTCGGGTTGTGTGTGTGGTGGCCAGGTGACACACCCCCTCTCGGGCTGTGTGGTGTGCTTGGGTGACATACCCCTCCTCCAGGTAGTGTGGTGGCCAGGTGACACCCCTCATCCAAATGGTGTGGTGGCCGGTGACACCTCTGCCTCCTTGGGTAGTGTGGTGTGCGTGACACCCCTCCTCCTTGGGGCATGGTGTGGTGGCAGGTGACACCCCCCTCCTCCCAGGTAGTGTGGTGGCCAGGTGACACCCCTCTCAGGTAGTGTGGTGGCCAGGTGACCCCCCTCCTCCTTGCAGGTAGTGTGGGCTGGCCAGGTGACACCCCCCTCCTCCAGGTAGTGTGGTGGCCAGGTGACACCTGGGTAGTGTGGTAGCCGGGTGACACCCCCCTCCTCCAAGTAGTGTGGTGGCCAGGTGACCCCGTGTGGTGGCCAGGTGACCCCCGTGTGGTGGTCACTGATAGGATTTGTAACGTGTCTGGTTTAATGTTGTGTTTTCTCTCTTTCACTTGTCCTCTTTCTTTACTTTTTTCTTTCCATTTTCTCTATTTTCGTTCTCAGTCTCTGTCTCCCTTGCTACTATCTCTCTCACATTTTCTTATCCCTTTCTCTATTTTTTCCTCATTCAATGATTCTTTTTCTCTGTGTCTCTTTCAATTCCTTTATAGTACAGGTGAAAGAGAGGTGACACACACACACACACCTCTCAGGTATACAGGTGAGTCTTGTACCTCAGGTTGCAGGTCAGAGGTCAAAGGTCACAGCCACATTGTACCATTAATTGCCAAGCCCTGAGGTGTATGCTGGCTTATAATGTCTGTATTTTTATGTATCTTACTGTATTTATTCTCTTTTATCTTTTCTTTGTTATTTTTCCTATTTGTTTGTAGTCTATACATGTATTGGTATGTTTGTTTATTTATGTATTGAGAAAGAGAGAGAGAGAGAGAGAGAGAGAGAGAGTACATACATACATAATACATCCATACATACAGTACATACATTATCAACAGTACCTTCAGGAATTAACAGTAACAACAACAACAGCAGCATTACATAAACACGGTGTTCATTTCTCGGTAGATAAGTATAAGATATTCATAACCCAACACACAACTCACACTAGACACAAGACCACACCGTGAGCTCTTTACTGGAAGGTCGATCACACACACACACACACACACACACACACACACACACACACACACACACACACACACACATACACTGATCTGGAGACAATTGGTTTTCGACACGATACTCTTATGTAGTTTGTGTATTCATTTGTTTTTTTAACTTGAAGAAGAGGATTGGTATTCAAGGTTGATTTAGGCCTTAGATGAGAAATAGGAGATATTAGTGTATTTAGGGCACTAGATTATTATGGCTTGTCAGGTGTGTATGTGTGTGTGTGTGCGTGTGTGTGCGTGTGTGCGTGTGTGCGTGTGCGTGTTAATATAATTTTTTTACTGCTATATGTCATAGTTCGTCTGGCGAAGTTACTCACGAGCTTCATTGAAAGTTGGGGATCACTGTCTTACGTTCGTCTGGCGTAACTGCTCTCGTGTGTCTTTGAGGGGATCGAGTCAGTGGAATTCCTCAAGTGTTGTTGATTACTGGTGGTGGTGGTGGGATTGGACAGGTGTGTGTGGGTGGGTCTGTCTCTCATATTGACGGTGAATCTGTGCTGGTCTACCTGTCTGGCTGGGAGTCACAAAGGTGGGTGGAGTGGCAGTCGACCCCACAAGTGCTGAATCAATGACCGTTCCCCTTCACCTTCCTGCCCCTTCACCCTCCTCTTATTATTGCCCCTTCTGCCCCTTCATTTCTAACCCTTCACCCCCCCTCTTGTGTGCCCTTCTGCCCTTCACCTTCCTGCCTTCACCCTCCTCTTATTATCACTTCTGCACTTCCACCTTCCTGCCCCTTGCCCCTCTTATTATTGCCCCTTCTACCCCTTCACCTTCCTGCCTTCACCCCTCTTATTATTGCCCCTTCTGCTCACTTTCACCTTCCTGCCCACATCCATTCTTCCTGCATGTTTCTTCCTCCTTTACCTCCCATGCCATCTCCTCCCTTTCTTCTTCCTCCCCTTCTGCCCCTTCATCTTCATACCGCCTCTTCCTTCCCCTTTCACCTTCCTGACCCCTTCCTCTCTCTCCTCCTCCTCCTCTTCCTCTTCCTCCTTCTTATCCTCAGCTGGTTATTAAGTGGGACGTCACATCCGGTATCTCTACACAATGGTGATTAAAGTCTTACGATAGTTTATGTACACCTTTGTTTACTCTCTTCACATACACCATGATGTAACAGGTAAATCCTATTCATTGGCGTTTTAGACAACATCATCCATCACCAGTTATCCCATGGGTAATACAGGACACACACACACACACACACACACACACACACACACACACACACACACACACACACACACACACACACACACACACACACACACACACACACACACACACACACACACACACACACACACACACACACACACACACACACACACACACACACACACACACACACACACACACACACACACACACACACACACACACACACACACACACACACCACACACACACACACACACACACACACACACACACACACACAACACACACACACACACACACACACACACACACACACACACACACACACACACACACACACACACACACACACACACACACACACACACACACACACACACACACACACACACACACACACACACACACACACACATAAAGGAACACCCTACAGCACGACATTTATTTTATGGTGTTAGAAATGAGAAGTTTAAACTAGAACCACAGGAGGAACGATGGTGTCCTAACCCATGGATAGGGGTCCGGGTGGATAGGAACCCTTCACTCCATACCCTTTTATCCTTCATTCCAACCTCCCTCTTCATCCTCCCAGCTATCTCTTTATCCATCTACCTATCCCCTTATTAATCTATTCTATACCTATCATCTATTTTATTCTTATCATCTATCCATTCCTCCATCTATCTATCCTCTTACCTATTCCCTCCTTCTCTCCTCCATCGTCCCTTCATCTCTTATTCTATACATCCCATCCAACTATCTCTCTCTCTCTCTCTCTCTCTCTCTCAGGCAGCAGGGTGACACAAGAAGAACCACAGGAGGGACTCGGGCAGCATACACTTACGCTGAGGCACTCAAGGGAGGTGATATAAAGCACAGCAAATATTCACAGTGAGAGAAAATTGTGAGAGAAGTGAGAGAGAGGGGGGTGTGTGTGTGTGTGTGTGTGTGTGTGTGTGTAGATAGATAGATAGATAGATGGAGAGAGAGAGAGAGAGAGGCTTGGGTGGTCTCTTCCTGTTATATCCTCTCGCTTTCACTCTCCATCCTCTCACTCACCGCTCACCCTCTCCCCACTCCCCTTCACTCTCCATCCCTCCCCACTTCGCCGTTCACCCTCTCACCCCTCCCACTCTGTCCCTCCCTCTCCTCACCGTTCACCCCTCTCACTCTTACCATTCAGGTTCATCCCTCCCCACTCACTGTTCATCCCTCCACCCCGTTCTTCCCTCTTCCCTCTTTATAACACTCCACAGGATCAAAGACCTTATTTGGCCTCTCAAAACGAGCAACATATTTTAGTATATCTCTTTATTTATTTATTTATTTATTTATTAATTCATTCATTAAATCCATTATTATTATTATTATTATTTTATTATTATTATTATTATTATTATTATTATTATTATTATTATTATTATTATTATTATTATTTATTATTATCATCATTATAATATCATCATCATCGTTGTTATTTTAATAATATTATTAATATATTATAGATAGATAGATAGAGAGAGAGAGAGAGAGAGCCAGAATGATGACCCCTCTAGACAGACTGCTGTCAGTCAGGACCTTACACCTGCCACCCCTCGCTACCTGAGACTGAGGCCGAGGTCTGCAACACCTATCCGGTCTTCTAGGAGGGTGGAGGAAGAGTATGAGGAAGAGGAAGAGGAGGGAAGAGGAAGAGGAAGGGCGCGGGGAAGGGGAGAAGGAAGAGGGAAGAGTTTCATGAAAAAAAAGAATCTTTTAACAGTGTTGGTTAGTTTTCCGCTAATACTCACTCTTTCGTCGTTGTCTGTCTCTCTGTCTGTCTCTTGGGTAAAACTTAAGGAAAAACTCCACACAATTGGTCTCCGGGGAAAAAAACAAGTCGATCTGTACATTTCTTCCTTCCCCTTTCTTCCCTTTCCTCTTTTCTCCCCATATCTAACCCTCTCGTCACTTCTGCTTCTTCACTCTTCTTGATATTGATTTCTGACTCATTTAGGCCCTCTTGACAAACCATTCATCACTTTGTTCTCTTTCTCTCACTTTCTTTCTCTCCCTGTCTCTCTCTTTCTCATCCTTCTTTGTTAATTACTTTTTTCTCTCTCTCTGTCTCTCTCTGTCTCTCTCTGTGTCCTTCTCTTTCCCTTTGCCAATTTATCCTTTCGTTCTCTGTCTCTCTCATTATCCTTCTACTTTGTCATTTATTTTCCTGTCTTTCTCTCTCTTCTCTCTCTCTCTCGCCTCTCTCTCTCTCTCTCTCTCTGATTCAGCAGTACACTAACAAGATATCCGGAATATCTGACCACCTCCACCCACAAAAATGGATATGTGTGTGTGTGTGTGTGTGTGTGTGTGTGTGTGTGTGTGTGTGTGTGCTCATCTACCCAATTTAAACTAACCTAAGCTCCCAGCAGCAACCCAACCTAACCTAACCCCTAACTAACCAAACCTAGCTAACCAAACCCTAACCCTAACCTAACCTTCAATGTTGATATACAGTTTCACCTTCCTCATTTCCACCCCCAAAATAATTTCCTTTTCTTTAATAAAAACTGGAGAGAGATAAATAAGATTGACTGCTTCAGGGTGGGTAATGGTCTGGGGAGCCGAATTATCTGAGAGGAATGATGACGTAACAGACAGACACAGACACAGACACAGACACAGACACAGACACAGACACAGACACACATACTGAGAGAGAGAGAGAGAGAGAGAGAGAGAGAAGAGGTAATACATACAGAGAGACAGATATGCAGATAGACAATTAGGTATATAGACAGACAATCATACACACATACATATACTGCATGTAAAAAAAAAAACACACCGTCTCTTTCATATTCGTCTCTCTCTCTCTCTCTCTCTCTCTCTCTCTCTCTCTCTCTCTCTCTCTCTCTCACACTCAAGAGGCTCATAAGATTAATAATAAAGGAGTCCTGTTTCTCTCCTGCTGTCCAGAAACTTTTGGACAGGTGAACAGTCTCAGCAATTTACTAATTAATGTTACCTGGCCGAGTTAAGGTGAGTTAAGGCCCTGGATGGAATGGTTTGACCTTTAATTTGATACTAGTAATAGCTGCCGTCAGGTGTGTCTTCCTGCTACCTGTGTGTGTGTGTGTGTGTGTGTGTGTGTGTGTCATTGTTTACATATATGTGTCTCCGTGTATATCTTTATTTACATATATGTGTCTATGTATGTGTCGTTGTTTACATATGTGTCTCTCTATATCATCTATGAATCCACCCACCGACCGTATCCTTCCACCTCACTGATAATACTTCCCTCCTACCTGCGTGATCAACCCTCACCTGCTATGTATAGTCTAATCTTGATATACACGTTGGTTCATATATCACCCTAATATATCACACTACAGTAATATATCCCTCTATTAATGGCTATATCATTTGTTGCTATTTGATTTACTGTAACTAAAATTGATATATAATTCACTTGGATAAATTAAATTTTTTTTTGGTGTTCCGGTTATATTCTTTGGTAAATATATAGATTTTTATAATATATTACTATATTATTAAGCTTCTATATCACTTTATTATAAGACTTGAGGGAATATAGGAGCCAAAGGTCTTAGGATATATAGCAGTTAGATCCAGTTTACTTTGTTTTACGAGGATTTTTTGTAAACATTGGAGAGCTGTGTGTGTGTGTGTGTGTTGATGGATAGCTATTTATTGCGGACCATGAGCGCCTATCCACTTATTCGTCGTAACCATTAATTATACTTCTCTGGAAACTCATTTATACATCATATTTCTCCATCTATCCTTGCCTGAACGTCTATTGGCCCCAGTACACACACACACACACACACACACACACACACACACACACACATCTCCCTAATCTCTCGTCTTATACGTTTACTATGAATAGATAATAATAATAATTTTACTACGACTACTACTACTACTACTACTACTACTACTAATAATAATAATAATACTAATAATAATAATAATAACACCACCACCACCACCACCACCACCAAGAACAACAACAACAACAACAACAACAACAACAACAACAACAACCAACAACAACAACAGAACTGACGTAAAACAATTCCTACCACCTTCTCCTCATTTCCTATATTTACAGTCTCTCTCGACTATTTGTCCTTCATAAGCGTAGTATACCATTTTTATCACTACTCCACAACCTAACCTTTACTTAGTGTGTATTTTTCCCCTTACTATAAAACGAGAGAATAAACTTGGTCATTACACACCGGAAAAATACGGTGGGTTTTTTCTTCAGTGTTATGGGATATTAATATAATGATGTGTGTGTGTGTGTGTGTGTGTGTGTGTGTGTATGTTGATATTTGTTAGGAGAGTCATTAAATAACCCAGATGATGGTGCGGTGGCTGAGTGTATACAATATTCACACGTGTTAGTTGGTTCGATTCTGTTTATCCTCAGTCAAATCCTATGATAAATTTACAACCTAACGTTTCAATTGAGGAAGTGTTGGCAATCGAGTACAGTGCCGGACCCGCTGTGTACTGAAGGCTTTAGCAATCAATGTGTCGTATCTACACTCTCCAGGCATGTGGGCCTATCAGTCAGCTCAATACACGCCTTTCCTGATATGATTGATGGAGATTTTTACCGATCGAGCATTTACATAAAACAGTGAGACAATGTTAATACAAATTCTCCTTCGTAAAGTAATATATGACTACTTTATATATATTTGGTCTTCAATGTTAAAAGGTAATCTTGCAATACATATACAGGTAAACATATATACACAGGTAGATATACAGGTAATCATATAAACTTTATAGAGTAAGACAGGTGAGTGAGAGCCAAGGCCACACATCAGTAAGCGTTTATCCTCGCCTGACCAAATCTACTTAAGTGTCGTGTTTTCTTCTTAATTTACTTATTCATACATTCGTGCAGTCATTGTTAAGTTTTCTCTTCACCGGTACACGCACCTCTCTGCCTCTACCTGTACCTCACCTGGCTGGAGTAGAGCAGTTTACACCTGCCTCAGTTACCTCACTTACTTCAGTTACCTCACTTACTTCACTTACCTCACTTACCTCAGTTACCTCCTTACTTCACCTCACTTACCTCCTTACCTCCTTCCTCACTTACCTCCTTACCTCGCCTCACTTCTTCCCACTTGCCTCCTTACCTCACTTGCTTCACTTACCTCACTTACCTCACTTACCTCACTTACTTCACTTTTACTTACCTCACTTACCTCCTTCCTCACTTACCTCCTTACCTCACTTACCTCTCTTCTTACCTTCCCTTACTTCACTTCCTCTTACCTCACTTACCTCACTTACTTCACTTACCTCACTTACTTCACTTACTTCACTGCAACACTTACGATCTTTTTACCGCTTTAGTCTGAAGTAAATTAACTTACTCTGGCTAGTGATTTTTTTCTGATCAGTGACGTCTTGACCTCTTGACCTATTGACCCTTTGACCTCTTGACCCAGAAAACACAGTAACTCTATGGGTTGTTATGGTGATATATATACACTACTAACTATGACCTCTGCTATGTTAGTTCAGGTCACTTTAGGTTAGGATAGGTCAGGTCACGTAATGTTATTTAGTTCAGGTAAGTTTATCACTATTAGGATCGGGTTGCGTTTGACCAGTGCCGTCGTGTTTACCCAAAGAAAAGCAATTTGAGTCTTTTTGTGTGTGGTAAATTAGACAAACAGACTGACTGAGTTAAATTTATTAGTCAAATTTTGGTGTTGGGCCTTGCGTGTTGCCATGTGGTGTTGGTATGTGGGTGTTGGGCCATGTGGTGTTGGGCCATGTGGTGTTGTATGTGAGTGTTGGGCTGTGGTGTTGGATGTGGTTGGCATGTGAGTGTTGGGCCATGTGAGGTGTTGGGCCATGTGAGGTGTTGGGCCATGTGAGGTGTTGGGCCATGTGAGGTGTGATCCTTAACAACCTGTACTACTGTTGTGTACACCTGTAATTACATGTACTATGTTGTGTGCTGTGACAAATAAAGCTTCCTTTACTGAACGTATGTATGTGTTGTGTGTGGTATATACGTCTGATTTATAAGTCAGGTATGTTGCCAATATGTTGGTTGAATGGAGAAAATTATGGTTGAATGTTGGTGAAAATGTTGGTAGAAAGGTTGGTTGAATATTGACTAAATGTTGATAGAATTACTGATTGATTGTTGGTAAAATATTGATCGAAATGTTACAAAAATGTTGGTTGAATGTTGGTGACAATGTTGGTTGAATTTTGATCGAAATGTTGGTGGATATGTTGGGTTGAGTGTGGTGTAGGGCCAGCAACCAAGAACCTGACACTGTGGTAATGGTTGTAACGCACAATTGGTGAGGTCACTGTACCACACTACACACCTCACTACCACACTACTGCACCATCACTACACACCACTACCACACCACCACACTACCACACCACCACACTAACACAATACACTCCCACACCACCTCACTACCACACCACCCCACCATCACTAACACCACACACCACCATCCACCACCACTCCCACCATTACCACCATCAACACTCTACGGATTCCCCATTCCATTGTTTGTTTATACTGGGACACACACACACACACACACGCACACACACAGGCAATACACATTATACCATCACACAGACAGACAGACAGACAGACAGACAGACAGACAGACAGACAGAGACACTATCATCATTCACACGACACTAATAGTCACTCAGATGAAGACAATGCTATATATATAGAGACGGACCCGCCCACGCTAAGGTGCTTGATACTGACACACTGACGGCACCCCACTGACAGACAGACTGACAGAGAGACTGACAGACAGGGGTGTAATTGACAATGGTTCAAACAGACAACACTCCTTTGGTTAATAAGCATATGTTTGATCCTTTTCTGCCTTTGTCTCTTTCTCTCTCTTTGTCTCTTTCTCTCTCTTTCTCTCATTTTCACTGGATCTTTCTCTCTCTTTCTCTCATTTTTACTGTCTCTTTCTATCTTTCTCTTTTTCTCTCTCTCTCTTTCTCAATTTGACTCTCTCTCCTCTCTCTCTCTCTCTCTCTCTCAGGTGACTGTGTTAATTGCTGCCATTAGGGACCCGACAGTGACCTAAAATCTGATAGATTGACCCTCTCTCCCTTCCCTCCCCCTTCCTTCCTCTCCCCCTTTCATTCTTTCCCTCCCCTCCTCCCTTCTCCTTTTCTTCCCTCCCTCTCCCTCCTTTCCTTCCTTCCCCCTTCTCCCCAATTCACCTAAAAATCTAGTATACGTGCCTTCATCCGTCCTCGTTACCCCTCCTCCTTACCCTCCTCCTTACCCCTCCTCTTACCCTCCCTCCTTACCTCCATCCTTCCCTCAATGAACTTAAAAATCTGGTTTCTATTCCTCCCTCCATCCACCCTTCCCTCCTCCATCCACCCCTTCCCCTCCCCCCTCCATCCCCTCCCCCCTCCGTCACCCCCTCAACCCCCCCAAATGGACCTGAATTTATATGAACAAGATGAGGTTGTCCGTTATTCAGATTACAGCTATTTTCAGCCCAGTGCCGCGGTGATATAACTTGTGAAAATATAAGGAATATGAAGATTATAACATTAGTCCCACGCTGGTAAATGTCCCGTTGTGGGGGAGGGTGTGGGTGTGGGGTGTGGTGGGGTGTAGTATGGGGAGGATGGGTGTGGTTGAGGAGAACGTGAGAGTGGGTGAGGAGGATAGGTGGGTGGGTGTGTGGGTAGGTGGGTGTGTGGTGGTGTGGGTGAGTAGAGGGTTTAGGGAGGAAGAAGGAAAATTATAACATCAATTCCACGCTGGTGAATTTGGGCGAGATTGGGAGAGAGAGAGAGAGAGAGAGAGAGAGAAATATTCACCCTGCAGTCCTCAAGCCGACAATAAGAATCTCACTGATAATCTACGCCAGACGGACGTTCGCTCGTGTGTAGGAACATTTTGAGACGCGGATTATGTCTTAATATTTCTTGATCTGAGAGGTCAAGCGTAGGTGTGTTGTGTGTCGCTTAGTCTGAATAATGTACTCTCTCTCTCTCTCTCTCTCTCTCTCTCTCTCTCTCTCTCTCTCTCTGTCTTTATCTCTGTATATTTTCCCTCTTTCTTAACTGTGTGTGTGTGTGTGTGTGTGGTGGAGGAGGTCTTGCATGTCTCATTGTAAGTAAACAGTCGTTGGTGTGTGTTGACGATCATCATACGAAATTAAAATAACAGCGGTGGAACTTACACACACACACACACACACACACACACACACACACACACACACAACAATCCATTGAACGATCTTTTCCTAGCTGGTGTTGGGAAGAAGAGCAGCATTTGATGAAGGAGGAGAAAAAAAGGATGATGATGAAGAAGAAGAAGAGGAGGAGGAGGAGAAGAAAAAAAAAAAAAAAAAAGAAAAAAGAAAAAGATGAAGAAGAAGAAGAGGGAGGAGGAGGAGGAGTTGATAAATTATTCAGTACTTTCGATTGTGTTTCCAGTTTGGGGCGATGCATTTTTAATATTCTTGTTTCCTAGTTCAGGGTTGTGTTACGGGCCCACCAGACTCTATTAAAGGCTCTCTCTCTCTCTCTCTCTCCCTCCTTATTTGTTATCATTTTCTGTCTGCTCTCTATCTGTCTATCTCTCTCTATTTCCACCTCATTTCTCCACCGTCTCTCTACATTTGTCTCTTTCACACTTTTTCATTTCTATTTTACCCCTCTTCTCTCTCTCTCCTCTCTCTCCTCCCTGCTTCCTTTCCTTCCCCTCTCCCTTTCACTCTCTCTTTCCCTCACATACTCACGGCAGTATATCACCGCAGTAGCCTCGCCAAGTGCCCCAAAATATAGTTTAATATTTAACAATGTAAACAAAGGCTAAACGAGCACAAAAACGCTAACTTATTGTGTGGTGTTTTTTTTAGCTAAGTTTAGCAAGTTCAGTTACCCGCTCTTACTGACCTGTCTGATGATGCTGTTGATAGTGATAATAATAATAATAATAATAATAATAATAATAATAATAATAATAATAATAAGAGCTGTGTGCGTCAGGTTAAATATTTGTAGTATTAATTATCATATTTTTTGATAATTAGTGAAAAGTTATTCATTACAAATTGATTTTACTTTTTTTAATTAAGCTAATTTAGCCTTAGTCTAGGTAATTATGTTGTTGTTGTTGTTGTTGTTGATGTTGTTGTTGTTGTTGTTGTTGATGTTGTTGTTGTTGTTGGTGGTGATGTTATGTTTTGTTTTTGTTGATTTTATTGTTGTTGTTCCTCTTCCTTTTCCTCCATCTCCTCTTCCTTCTCCTTCTCTTTTATCTCCTCCTCCTATCTTTTTCTTCCTTCTTCCTCCCCTTCTCTTCATCTTCCTCTTCCTTATCCTCTTCTTCCTTCCTGCTCCTCCTCCTTCTCTTCATCTTTTTCTTCCTCTTCCTCCTCCTTCATCTTCCTTCCTTGCGGGTTGAGACGTATTATTTTAAATGGCGAATATTCCTGTTATTTCTAATTAATTTTTCTATACGTTCTTTCTGTTATTAATTACGAATCGAGGATGAATGAATGCTGACTTAAATTACAATGATATATATTTTTTTTTCGGGTGGGGGTAATTTATCTCTTAACTTTATGTGTTTGTGTTTTATTAAAGAAGTATTTGTAGTTTTTTTAATCCAGTATTTTAAACTTTTTTTTTGATGGGAATTTTTTTTTTTGTAATTTGTGTTTTTTTATAGTGTGTGTTTGTTTATGTGTTTTTTGTATTTGTTAGGGTGTTTTTTTTATCTATGTGTTTCTTTTCTCTCTGCTGTCTGTCTTTCTCTGTCTTCTCCCTTGGACCAGATCTTCTCCCCGTCTTCGCCTCCTCCTTCCTCCTCTTCTTCTTCTCCCCTCCTCTCTTCCTCCCTCTCTTCCTCCCTCCTCCTTCCTCCTGTTCTTCTCCTACCTTCCTAAATCCTTCTCTTCCTCCCTCTCTTGCTCCTCCTTCTCTTCCTCCCTCTCTTCCTCCTTCTCCACCTCCTTCCTCCTGTTCTTCTCCCACCTTCCTAAATCCTTCTCTTCCTCCCTCTCTTGCTCCTCCTTCTCTTCCTCACCACTAGCAAAACAGACAATTCTCCTCCCTGTACTCCCACCAGATAAATAATGGCCTCATATTTCTCACATTCACTAACCTCTATTACACTTAATATCACTTTCACCTACAGCTACCGTCTTGATGGTGAGTGAAAGTGATAATGATGTGTTTTTAACGTGTTTATGTGTGTTGTGTGTGTGTGGGGGTGCTTATGTGTGCTTGGAGATGTTGGGTATGGAGGAGAGGATGTGTGTGTGTGTGTGTGTGTGTGTGTGTGTGTGTGTGTGTGTGTGTGTGTGTGTGTGTGTGTGTGTGTGTTCTGTACAATACCTGGTGTGCCGCGCTACCAGCCAGCCAGCCAGCCAGACGCGGATGAATTAACACGTCCAAGGATATTCTACCCCAGGAACTCCCCTTTAAGGACTCCCAGGATGTCCTATAATAATCAGAATCCTGCGGTAGACGTTTTAGTTCCTTCAACCTCCTGACGCAGCTATGCCAGGAGGAGTGAGGTGGATGGAGTGGAGGGGTGGGAGGTGTGGAGGTGGAGGATTCGACACAGCGAGGTTGGAGGTGTGGGGTGAGGTGGTTGCACGCACATGTTCTGGTGGTGTTGTCCCCCCTCCCTCCCTCCTCCTTCATATCATCTCTTCCCTTCTCCTTTCTCCTTGCCATCATATCTTCCTCCTTCCTTCCCTTCCCTCCTTTCACCTTCCCCTTTTTTCTCCTACTCATTTCTTCCTCATTTACTCCTTTATCTCTCCTCTCCTCCTTATCCGTCACACGCCTACTTGTATTCTCCTATTCCCCTTCCCCTCCCTCCTCCCTCCTTCCTCCCCCCCCTCCCCCTCCCCTCCCTGACACGCGGGTTAGTGGTCGACATGAAAAATGTGTAGTTCTTGTATCCTTCCCCTCCCCTCTCCCTCTCTCCCCCCCTCTCTCTCTCTCTCCTCTCCCTCTCCCTCTTTCCCTCTCTCTCTTCCCTCTCTCTCTTTCTTCCTCCTTCCCTCTCCCTTCAAGTCGTCCTCTCCTCATCTCCTCCTCCTCCCTCCTTTCTCCCCCTGTTGTTTGGGCAATATGTGGGTCTTTAGCTTGCCTGTCCCCACTTCTCCCCTCTCCCTTCCTTTTCTCTCCCCTCTCATCATTTCACTCTCTCTTTCCTCCATCTCTTCCTTTTTCCTAACTTTATTCTCCTCCCCTCCTCCCCGAGTGCTTGAGGGTAATATGTGGTTCTTTGTTTAGTATAGTGTTCTAATCCCTTCTCTCTCTCCCTCTCACCCTTCCCTCTCTCCTCCTATCCCTCTCTTCTCTCTCCCCTTCCTTCTGTCTTCTCTCTCCTCCTCCCCTCTCAGGTCCTTTACTCTCTTTCTCCCTCTGGCTATCCTTCCTTCTCCCCCCTCTCTCCCTCTTTCTCTCTTTCGTTGTCTTTCTTCTCCCTCATTCGTATATATTTTCTCCCTTTCTGTCTCTAATTCTTACTCGCTTTTGTCTCACCTTCTCTACCTCTCAATAAGGTCAATACCAGCCTGGCCACTAAACACAAGGTAACTACAGTGTCTTATTAAGCCAACACAATAAATAGTCGTCTTCTTTTACACCACTACGCAACCTTCATGTTTTAAAACTTTTATTAATTCAGGGTCATGTAAGGTAACGATCTCTGCCCCCTCAGTCATGCAACACAGAAATAAACACATACTTAACCTGGCTTTACTTACCTGTGTTAATATGTTTTAATCTGCCTTTATCCAGCTTAACGTGTATCTAGGATAATCAGAGTTAACCTGACCTGACCTGACCTGACCTAACCTGACCTAACCAACCTACAGCTGTCTCATCTAAACTTAATATAGTCTGCTTTTACCTGAACTAACCTAATATAATCTAACTTGAATTTACCTTAACTAACCTGTGTGTATACTAATTATGTGTGTGTGTGTGTGTGTGTGTGTGTCTGATTGTGTGTCTTATGTATTTACCTTTACACACGCACAAACACTAAGTCATTTATCCTACCAATTGAGTTTAATTACACCCAATCAATACCCCAATATTCAAGGTAAAATTACACAGGTTATAAATTACCTTGGAAGTGATTAATTACCTGTGAGTGAGACGGTGTGCGGCAGGTGAAGGAGGAGGGAACTTGTTTAATTGAAATATTAACGTCTTTGGTTTGTTTGGGGTCTATTAGTACTGGGGCCCATTAGTACTGGGGCCTATTAGTACTGGGGCCTATTAGTATTGGGGCCTATTAATACTGGGGTCTACTAGTACTGGGGCCCATTAGCAGTAAAACCCAACTAACCAACCACCAATATCTGTATCATTACGTAAATATTATATAAATATATGGTAAACTTTATATAATACTCATATATAAATTAACTAATATCTATATAACATTTAAATACCTGTCAAATGAAAAATAGGAAAAAAAACACCTTGACAAAATTTATTACTAATGAGAGGAAAATTGTCTTTATTTATTATTTAAGTTTTTTTATTTTAAAGTGAGGATTAATTTTCACCTGGTTTGAGTGTTGCTGTATCCAATACCTTTTAAGTACAGGTAATAAGATCATATCATTGGAGGCTTTAAATGTGGATGTTTGTATCGGTCTGTCTGTTTGTTTCTCTGTTTGTCTGTTTGTTTGTTTGTTTGTTTGTTTGTTTGTTTGTTTGTTTCTCTGTCTCATTTTTCTTTCTTCCTTTCTCTCGTGGAACTTTTGACGTGGACGAATGAAGAGCAAATTAGTTTAAAGTTGGGACAGGTTTCTATATATATATATATATATATATATATATATATATATATATCTGTATCTTCTACTCACTACTACCTACTCACTCACCATACACACAATCCATACGCACTAAACAGAACATTCATTAAATTCCTCTACATATATAAACTTTAATAACAATATACACACATTATATAAACAATACTCTAAAATATCACATAAAAGACCAATTTAATAAGAGTTTTTAGATCATTTACGTATATTTCCGACTCTCAACACAACCAACTCTCACCACCTATAATTCATTCCTGAATAGTAAGTCAAACACGGCAGGACACGACCGTAGAGTTATGGTTGTGTCTGGTATTGGCTCTACCTTTTACTTTGTAGAGAGAGAGAGAGAGAGAGAGAGAGAGAGAGAGAGAGAGAGAGAGAGATCAAACAGAAAAGGAAGTACTACCCTTTATCTGTACGTGGGAGAGAGGGAGGGAGGAAGATAAAGAAAAACAGAACACGTAATAAGGAAGGAACTAAGGGAAAGAAACACACACACACACACACACACACACACACAAGCTAACCAGGCATTAGTCATTATTTGTGTTAAGATTCTAGTGAAAAAAAAAACTCTCTCAAACACGAAGAACATTATCACTCTATCTAGGTGAATAAAGGTGAACATTGTGATGATTAAATGCAGGTGCCAGGAATCAGAGTAGGAATAGGGCCAAGGAGGGTAATGAATAGTGCCAGGAATCAGGTCAGGTAGGAATGGTGCCTTACCAAGATGATATGTGATTTCAGCCTCAGTTTGAGTCGTACAAGTCGTGGTTTTGGAGGTAAATATGGAGTTGTTGTGATGAGGGTCCTGTGTTTGTCTCCATTTTATCTCACTCTCTCTCTCTCTCTCTCTCTTTCTCTCTCTCTCTCTCATTTTATCCTCACTTTTCTGTATCTTTTATGTCTTCCTTGGTTCACTTTTTTCTTTTTTTCAAAATTTTTACTTTTTTGGTATATTATCTCTCTTCCCCCTTCACTCTCTCCTCTCTCTCTTTAAAGTAGCTTATGTTTGTAGATGAAAAGATTTCTATAAATATACAACTGTGTAGACTGTATGTAACCCAGGGTGGAAGAATCAGGTGTGTGTGTGTGTGTGCTTTTGTGTGTGTGTGTGTAGGTGTGGGTGTGTGTGTTGTGATGGTGATAGTGGTGGTGCGTTTACTGAGGCTCTCTACTACCTGTGTGTGTGTGTGTGTGTGTGTGTGTGTGTGTGTGTGTGTGTGTGTGTGTGTGTGTGTGTGTGTGTGTGTGTGTGTGTGTGTGTAGGTGTGGGAGTGACACACACACACACAGTAGTGAGAGCCTCAGTAAACAATCAGTACCAGCCGAGTCTTCGCTTCCCGCTAATTAAGTGAGCTTTGAAGTCAGGCTGCTGCTTAAGCTGACGGCAGTTGTGTCTCAGTGTCTGTCTCTCCATCCAAGCTTGGAAAAGATGAGGGAAGATTTGAGGTGTTTTATTTCCTTCTTATCCTCAGGAACGATTAAGCTGTCGTATTCGTCGGTCTGGTTGAATATTTTTTTTGTGTTTATTTGTTTCGTGTCTGTCTGTCTATCTGTCTGTCTGTCTGTTTATCTGTCTGTCTGTCTGCTTTTTGTTTTATGTGTAACTGTCCATCTGTCTGCGTGTCTTTAAATCTTTCTGTCTGTTTACCTGTCTGTCTGTCTGTCTGTCTGTTTGTCTGTTTATAATATACAGGAAGAACCATGTTGGTGAGTTACGGTCTTTATATTTAACCAGATTATCTCTCTCAGGAACGCTACACACACACACACACACACACACACACACACACACACACACACACACACACACACACACACACACACACACACACACACACACACACACACACACACACACACACACTCACACTGAGCTGCTGTTTAGTACAAGGTAATTTCACGGCGCTGATGCTACTGTTATCTCCTGCTGTGTGAGGTGTGGCTGTTATTATGTCCCGCTGTAACAAGTAGCGGCTGTCTAGTGCTGTTATGAGAGCGGCTGAGGTTAAGTGTGAAGGTCTTTGTGATGTGAGTTTGTGAGTTCTATGTGATATTGTTAGTCCTATGTGAGTATGTGGGTGTTATGTGAGTGTTCTGTGAGCTAGTGGGTGTTATGTGATTGTTATGTGAGTATGTGAGTGTTATGTGAGTCTTATGTAATTATGTGTTAATTATGTGTGTGTGTTATGATATATTATTAGAGCTATGTGAGTCTTATGTGAGTATGTGGGATGGGAGAGAGGGAGGGAGGGAGGGGAGGGAGGGAGGGAAGGTAGTGACGGGTTACAGCTCAGTCCAGGGAGGGTGTTACCTGTGAGTGGTCAGGATTAGTGCCATTAAGGTGAACACGAGAGGCACCTGGCAGCTCCTACTATTGTGCCTGGCTGAGCTATTCGTTCCTCCTGTGTGTGTGTTGGGGGGTAGGGGGAGGTAGGGAATGATTATTATTGTTGTTGTTGTTGTTATTCTCTAATAGCTCTCTGAATGTGTTTTGTAATGACTTAATTCGGCCTGTTTACTTCTTCAATGATAGGTTGTGTGTGTGTGTGTGTGTGTGTTTATATAGGCTATGTGTGTTGGTGGGTGTTACCCACAGGGTGGTGTGATGCGTCTAGTGCGGTAGCGTTAAGTTAAGGTGCATGCTGTGCTTGCTAAACTTACGCTTTCAGCTACTGCCGCCGGCTAGCCCTTGTGGTGAAAGGGGAGAGCAGAGTGTGTAAGTCTCTCCCCTGCCGGTACACAGCCTCTCCATCACCAAGACCCTTCAGTGCCTCCTCGTGGCAACACACGGTAACTGGGTGTCTTGCGACCCCAGGCAAAATCTGTAGGGATCTCGGAGCAGCAGTGGGCCCCAGAGGTACGGCGTGCAGGCCCGCCGGCGTGCGGACACGCCCTGACGCCTACCAACCACTGCACCCCCCCCCCTCCATTGCCTTGTGGATTAGTCCTGGAGGCCATCAGGCTAGGAAAGCTCACCCTACACAAAGCCGGGTGGATATTCGCCGGACAACAGTTGCAGCAACAGCCAACACCTCTGACGACATTATCCAATTGGTGAGCAGTAGCAGCAGCGGGAACGCACCTTCCTCGACCAGCCAAATCACCACTCGACCCCAGACCATACCTCGACCACGCCAACCTGAACAACTCTGAGAACCGACAAAATATTGTTGACGACCTCGACCGACCTTGAACAACGCCTTCAAACAACTCAAGAATAGAGTTTAGACATCCTTAACGAGCGTTCAGGATTGTCAACAGCAGCTTTTCCTCCCCACTTGTGGTGTGAGTGACCCACCCACACTCCTGCTGGCGGGCAGCTGTTTCTTGGCCTTCCTGACGTGGTTGAAGGGCTTTGTCTCCGCAGTATATCAGGCCATAAGACTGCAAGTTATTATAAAAATAGAGATAATTGCTCAACACAGAGGTGCAGACCCATCACCTGCATTCCTAGTCAACGGAGAACCTGTCAAACAAGTAGAACATTTTATCTTCCTCGGTAGAGTTCTTTCCCACAAGCACAACAATGAAGAGGAGATCCAGGCTCAGGACCATCTTACAGCCGCCTCCTTTGGTCGTCAGCGGTCCAGAGTAGTCGACAATATCATCCTCAAGGTCATAACCAAACTTGTTGTTTACTTAAGACCATTTTATCCGACTGAAGACTATGGTGGTCAAACATCTCGAGAACGGGCGTAATAAGGCCAGATGTTCACGTAGGGAAAGGAGACGCAATTGCACTCCCAGAGACCTCCCACCCAACCCGGAGCTGTCCTGCCCAATGTGTGATAGAGCCTGAGGGTCGAGGATTGGACTCCACAGTGGCACCGACAACATCACAAATTCACCACTCATCATCACCGTCATCATCATCGATTTTATACTGAAGCAGAGTCGTCGTCAACTATAACGGACAGCCATAAGCAAGTAAGTAAAGAAGTACTCGTATGTGTGTCTGTGTACTGAATGTGATGATATTTCGTGAACAAATATTAACTAAAGATGAGAGAACGTATCTAACTGGTTAACTCACTGATGAATATTATCTAAAATGGCGTCAAACTCACATCAGACTTCACTGCTGCCCAATATGCTGTTGTTCAATACTCAGTTGCTCAACGCTGTATTAAATGGCTCGAATCTTTTTTCAGTGCACAAATAAAGGTATTAACCGGTCATAATCTCCCGGCGAGAGAATAATTGTAATAATATTGGATACTGATTCAGTGTTTGCTTACGATTTTGTACACCTACATCCCTTCCCTCCTACCCCTAGTCCGAGCTAGGTGTGTGTGTGTGTGTGTGTGTGTGTGTGTGTGTGTGTGTGTGTGTGTGTGTGTGTGTGTGTGTGTGTGTGTGTGTGTGTGTGTGTGTGTGTGTGTGTGCGTGTGTGTGTGTGTGTGTGTGTGTGTGTGTGTGTGTGTGTGTGTGTGTGTGTGTGTGTGAGTGTGTGTGTGTGTGTGTGTGTGTGTGTGTGTGTGTGTGTGTGTGTGTGTGTGTGGTATGATCTCTCTTTCGTGTTCCATTTCACTCTCTCTCTCTCTCTCCTCTCTCTCTCTCTCTCTCTCTCTCTCTCTCTCTCTCTCTCTCTCTCTCTCTTTCCTGGTGAGAATAGACGTGGGGAAGCCTTTGGATCTCTCTCTCTCTCTCTCTCTCTCTCTCTCTCTCTCTCTCTCTCTCTCTCTCTCTCTCTCTCTCTCTCACCGTCTCCTCAAACACCAAGGCAGAGATAAATCACAGGTGTACACAGGTAAATCTCCTCGTTAGGGTGTCACTCTTGTTGTGCTGATATTGTGACAGTCATTACCCTCTCCTTGTTAGGTTAGGTTATGGTAAGGTTAGGTTAGGTTAGGTTAGGTACGATTATCGGAAACATAATATCAAGGATTAAATTATAAAAATAATAATAATAATAATAATAATAATAATAATAATAATAATAATAATAATAATAATAATAATAATAATGATAATAATAATAATGACCTTTCCCCTACAAAAGAACACATATATACATTACAAAGTACATATATACATCACCATAGTACATATATACATCATAATAATACAATAAAAACAACATATAAACAGTACCCAGTAAATTTAGCTGAACCAACCAACCTTAATATCAACATTTTCAAGTCAAAACAGCTGTGTCAACAAGCTTATTAAACTCAAGCTCTGAACAACGTAAATATTTAAGCTTTTAATGTGACTCGGGTTTGGTAGTCGTGGCTGTAAAGTACGTGAATATTTTAAGTTTTTAATATGAGTTTACAGTGACAACGTTTACCCAGTCCTTCTCCTGGTACAGATTAACAAAGGGATGTGAGGAATGATGTAAGAATGTGTATAGCTGTTGACGTTACCGGAAGATGAAAGGAATGTTTAAGGTGATATTAGAATGATACTGAGACTCTACCTTAACTAGATACTTTCACTTAGCACCAGTTAGGAGACAAAATTAACACTGAGACTCTACCTTAACTAGATACTTTCACTTAGCACCAGTTAGGAGACAAAATTAACACTGAGACTCTACCTTAACTAGATACGTTCACTAAGTATTATACTGAGACTCTACCTCAACTAAATACGTTCACTTGGCATTATACTGAGACTCTACCTTAGCTAGTTACGTTCACTTAAAATTGTACTGAGACGCTATCTTAACTAGATACGTTCACTTAACAACTGATTTAATTAACAAAGAGATTTTCTAAGGATTTTCTACGTTAATTTTGTCTCCTAACTGGTGCTAAGTGAACGTATCTAGTTAAGGTAGAGTCTCAGTGTTAATTTTGTCTCTTAACTGGTGCTAAGTAAACGTATCTAGTTAAGGTAGAGTCTCAGTGTTAATTCTGATGTTATTACAATTATTTTTGTGTCTTACCTTAAGTCACTCAGTTAGGAACATTCTGTGATCTTCACTTACGAGGAATTGTTATGGTAAGATGCTCTGTGACTTTGGCCTTGGTCATGCACTCTGGCCGTCTATAAGCTTATGGCCATGGCGTCATTCATCACCCCTGTCGTATTGTGATTTATTTCCAGGTTCTATTACTGGCCACACACACACACGCACACACACACACACACACACACTACAGTACAATATACCATAAAATAATATAGAAATTCAGGTGAAGGCAATATTATTATCGCTTCCTAAAACTACTCGATACATCCTGACAGAGTGAGTGTATGACAATGGTGAATAATTGAGTGTGTTCCCGAGAGCCAGTTTGTAAGGTATGGCGTTTTAGAGTGCGAGGATTTTTGAGTGCGAAGTCTTTGAGTGCGAGGATTTGGAGTGCGAAGTCTTTGAGTATGAGTTTCTTGGCGTGCAAACATTTTAGATAGATAGATAG
>NW_024752480.1:185000-222500 GCF_018991925.1 Homarus americanus
ATGATGATTTGACCCTTTAAGTACGATGATTTACCTCCTTGAGTACGGTGACAGTCCCTTGAGTACAATGACTTAACCACTTGAGTACGATCACAATCCCTTTCTCTATCTCACTGTTTTTTCTCTCACTTTCTCTTTCTTCCTCTCAATTTTTGTCTCTTATTATCTTTCTCACTTTTCTTATCTTTGTCTTTCACCTCTTTCATTACTTTATCCCGCATTCATCAAGGTGTTACATATCCACAACTACTTCACAAGAAATCGTCTGTCTATCTGTCTAACTGTTTGCCTGTCTGTCTGTCTGTCTATCTGTGTGTCTGTCTGTCTGTCTCTTCTTCAAGGTGTTACATATAACCAGTACCTCCACCTCACATAAAACTGCTGCAGAAGGAGAAACTCATTTTTCACCTGTAGGTCTTTTTCCTGCCTGCCACTCACCTCCACACCCCCTCCGTCAGTAGTAGTAATTGATGGCTTCACCTGCGTCTGCGTCTGCGTCTGCGTTTCACCACAGTAGCTGGGTGGTCGGCTATGTGTGGGGGGGGGGTGTCTGGTGTATTGCTGTGAATGGTCTCTAGATCTGCCTGTCTGTCTGTCTGTCTGTCTGTCTTTTTTATATCTGTCTATCCGTATGTCTGTTTTATCTGTCTTTTCTATATGTCTGTCTCTGTGTAAATCTGTCTTTAAGTCTGTCTATCCTGCATGTCTTATCTGGTCTCCATATCTATCTTATCTATATCTCTAAGGAAGGGGGAGGGGCAATGTCTTAATAAATATCCTATCTATGTCTTATATCTACATGTCTTACCTTTTAAAACACAATATATATTTTTCTACAAGAGATTTAATACTGACCAATGACCTGACTCGTCCTTAATCCCGGTAGATAAATAAATATTAATTGTTTTGTATTTGTTGAGGATAAGAGAGACTAAAAGGGGAAGGTATATTGTTTAGTTGTGTTTATATATATTGTTTCTTAAGTCACTGTTAGATGTTAGTTTTTGGTGGTGGATTAGAGAGGGTGTGTGGGGTGTGTCTGGGGTAGGGTGTGTGGTGTGTGGGATGTGTAGTGTGTGTGTGATGTGTGAGGGATGTGTAGTGTGTGTGTGATGTGTGAGGGAGGTGTGAGGGAGGTGTGTGTGTGTGTGTGGGAGGAGTATGAGGGGATGAGGGAGGTATATGTGTAAGGCAGGTGTATGAGAGAGATGTATGAGGGAGAGATATAACCTTTACACCATCTCCTCATCTCCCTCACTTCCTCCATCAAACCTTCCTTCCCTATAGATACAGATTAAAACACATTTCCTCAATATAAATCTTCAATAAAACACAAGCATACATACACACACACACACACACACACACACACACACACACACACACACACACACACACACACACACACACACACACACACACACACACACACACACACAAACATTTCCATACTACGCCCCTGTTTGTAGGATTTAACACACAGCTTTAGGATATTATTTTCCCTCCTATCTCATATCCTCTCCAGGGCTCTAGGATACATGACCTGGGTTTAACTTAGGATTAAGGTTGGATAGGAGAGTATTAGTTCCGTGTCTGGTGTGACCTCCCAGTGTTATGTGTCTTGTGTGTGTGTGTCTGTAGGATAGAGGCAGGATATAGTACACATGACTTCACTCCTTCCATCAATCTCCTTCCTTCAATTCTTCCATCACCCCTTCCTTCACTCCTTCCATCACCACTTCCATCACTCTCCTTCCTTCACTCCTTCCATCACTCTCCTTCCTTCACTCCTTCCATCACCCCTTCCATCACTCTCCTTCCTTCACTCCTTCCATCTCTCGTCAGGTCACCCACAAAGATGTTAAGACATACCTAATATATTATAACTATCTAAATAATCCCTAATCCAGGATTATTTAACCCCCTGGTGGAGATTTAAATCCTTAATCCCTTGTTGAAGAAAATTTAAGCTGATTACTACCGAAAAAATATCATTTTGTGTGTGTGTGTGTGTGTGTGTGTGTGTGGTGAGATTTATACCCTAGCAAACACATATCATTTGTATAGCACTGTAATCCCAAGTCTATAGGATTACAGTGGAGATTTAAATCCTCTGTGTATTTTATAGTTAGATTGAATTGGATCCCACCAACATTGAATTATATTAGGATTAATTTACTATAACACAATACACACCTACGTAAATCCTAGAGGTGGTGGATTAAGTGAAGATAAATCCCTACCACGGATTGCATGAACCCAACTCACTACCTGGGTTATACAATTATTTAATCCGGATTTATATAAGACACTTTCTGAACAGGTTAAGTTAAAGGTGATTGTGGACGTTTGCTTCTGAAGTGATTGGACTTTGGTACCATTACACCATCTCATCTCCTCCTGCCTGTGTCTGTTTCCTTCTATCATGTTCCCTCTTATTATCCTGTGTGTGTGTGTGTGTGTGTGTGTGTGTGTGTGTGTGTGTGTGTGTGTGTGCGTGTGTGTGTGTGTGTGTGCACTCATTTACTCCTCTTGTTAGTCTTAACAAGGACCTCTTCTTCTCCAAACACACTTCTCTTTCTCTCCTCCCCTCCCCTCCCCCTCTCTCTGCTCCCCTCCTTTCACTCTCACAATCTACCCCTCTCCCCACCATTCCCTCCCCTCTCCCAATCCCTCTCCCTCATCGCCGTCCACCTACCTCATCTCTCCCAACCACTCCACATTCTCCCCACCCCTTCCATTAAGTCCCTTTCCTTCCCACCAACCATTAGTTGTTATCTTCCTTTTCACCCTCTGCCTCCTTCCCTCCTCCCCTTCCCTCCTTCCTCCCTACTTCACCCTTCCCTTTCTCCCTTTGCGTGACACCTCACCTTCGTCATCCTTCTTCCCTTCCTTCCTCCCTCCCTCACCCCTCACTCTCCCTCCCTCAGTTTATCAGTGTGTGTCTCCTTTCCCCGCCATTTATTTTATGTTATATTCGTGGGGGCCAATTTTCCCCTTTACTTCTTGCCTCCTCGTCTGGACTCGAGTTTATTCCCACTATTGTTATCCGAGCCATTTATTCCTCTGTATTACCTTGGTTGTGTTTTTCCGATAACAAGGTGAGGTGTTCCCGCGTCTCTCCAGCTGTGTTTATGTTTTGGCCTCGTGTTACCAGTTAGTGTTTTTTTTTTAAGGCTATGTGACTTCTTTTACCGTCATCATCTGTGTTTGTTTTGGTCTCGTGTTGCCAGTTATTTATTTATTTCTTTTTCTTTCTTTCTTATTTTTATATTTTTTTTGGGGGGAGGAGGGAGGGGGGGATTGTCTTCTTTCCCGCCATCTCTGTTTATATTTTGGTCTCGTGTTGACAGTTAGTATTATTGTTTTTATTTTTCTGTGTATTTTTGTGTATTTTCATCTCCTTCCCGCCATCACCGCCATCAGCTGTGTTTATGTTATTGTGATGATGTTGCTAGTTAATATTTTGTGATAGTCTCTCTCTCTCTCTTTCTCTCTCTCTCTCTCTCTTTCTCTCTCTCTCTCTCTCCCATTACGTTTATTTCTCCTATCAATTCTGTTTATGTTTTCATGTTGCTACTTATTGTTGTTCTCCCTTGACATTATTATCTCTTTATTTCTCTTCTCCCACCGGCCGTGTTTACAGTGTATCATTAATGTTGCCAGGTATTGTTTTTCTGGCTATATAAAACACCCTTCATGTTGTTATCTCCTCCCTAATGGTTTCATATCTTGTTTGTTTATGTTTTGATGTTGCCAATTGGTGTTTTTCTTGTTATATTATTATGTTTTATTAGGATTTGTACTTCACCTATCATCCATGTTTGGTGTTGCAAGTTATTTATTTATATTTTTCGTCATTATTTCTTTTTGAATTAATTTGGAGATTTGATACCTAAGTTTACCTGAAGATTAAGCGCTCTAATGTTATGTCTTTGGGTTAGGTTAAGTTAGGTTAAGTTAGGTTCTTTCTCTTTCTCACTCATTTTCTCACTTTCTCTCTATTTCTTTCATCAGCGTAAAATTGTTCCCTCATTTTTATCTGTTCTCTCTCTATCTCGTCTATTTACTCACTTTACACACTAAAAAAACTCCTCCCTTCTTTTTCCCCCCTCCTCTTCCTCAATCTTCCCCCTATTCCCTTCCTCCTCTTCCCTCCCACCCTATCCTCCTCTCTCTTCCCCCCTCCCTCCCTCCCTCCCTCTTCCCCTCTCTCACTCCTTCTCCCTCTCGCCCACACTTTGGCTCTCTCTGTGTAGATTTTGTCCCTAATTAATTAATCAATCTTCTTGTTACCTGTGTGTGTGTGTGTGTGTGTGTGTGTGTGTGTGTGGAACAGCAAGACATACATAGAAGAAGAAACAAGTAATAGATAAAGAGAGAGAGAGAGAGAGAGAGAGAGAGAGAGAGAGAGAGAGACTACACCTAATTCCCATAACCATAACGTAATTACAGGTATTCAATCACCCACTAAAGCCTCCCACTAACCACCAAACAACACCGCCCGCACGTATTTTCCACAACACTTACAAAGATATAATTATGTTATGTCTTTTTTTCCCAGTGGAGTCTATTCCTGTGAACGATTTAACAAAGCGAATTTTCACAACAATGACAAAACGCATTATGTTGGTGAGGAGGGGTGGGGGGGGTGGGGGAAGGGGGAGTGGGGTGGTAGGGAGGGGTGGTGGAGGATGGGGATGGGGTGGAGGGGGTGTGGAGCAGGTAGGAGAGGAGGAGGAGGAGGAGGATGGGAGTAGAAGGAGAAGGAGGATGGGAGAGGGACAGAAGGAGGAGGGGGAGCTGTAGGATGGAGAGAGAGAATATCACCATACAATAAGTATTCACGTCACCATACATTACATACACCAACAATACTTACAAAATAATGAATGATTCGTATCAACACTTACTAAATGACGTGACACTTTACCCTGACGTTGAATTTTATCATAGAGATGGACACTAAGTTTATCTCTGAATTGATTATGTAGTTTGATATGTATTTAATTCTACTTTGGTAAATATATATATATATATATATATATATATATATATATATATATATATATATATATATATATATATATATGTGTTATGTAGTGTGTATATATATCAGTATGTAGGTCTTGTTTAATATATATGTGTCATTATTAATATGTAATTTATTTTATATAGTTATCATAGTAAGTGCTTTACTTGAGGATGTGCACTTTTGTTAATTACTGACACACAGGTGGGACAGGCAGGTAAGACACACTGGTAACTCACACAGGTAACACGCACAGGTATCAAACAGGTATAACACACATAGGTACCACACACAGGTAACACACACAGGTAACACGCACAGGTATCACACACAGGAAGCACACTCAGGTAAAACACACACAGGTATCACACACAGGTAACATCTCACACAGGTATCTACTCATGATTTTAATTACTCCTCCTAACATCAACACAAAAATAACACTCATACGTGGAGCCACTCTCAATATTCAATTAAAAAGGCAATACACTCGAGTGAAAAAAAACACCTTGATTTTCCTCCAGGTGTAGATGTTAATTAATCTTTATTTTTATCTTTTTCAGGTAAGTTGAGAGGTGGAGGAAACTGGAGATCAAATTCAGGTAAATTACAGGTGTTTGGGTTTATTGAGGTGTTCCATAACGTGTGTGATTTACTGCCTCTTTCGGGTTGTTATTACAGGTGCATTACAGGTGTGCTACAGGTGAGTTTCAGGTGCATTATCCACTCACCTGTCTGTATTATCCAGGTTGGTTGATGGGATCGCGTGAGAAGGGCTGTCAGTGCTGTCTGTATTTAGGTATGTTGTGTATGTGTGTGTGTGTGTGTGTTGGTGGAGTAACTGAAGAATGATTACAGGTGCAGTATTCAGATTTGGTTAGTATATTCCCCATGACAACAACAATAACTACTACTACAACAACAGCAACAGCTACAACTGGTATGATTTTGAGTTGAAAGGTCAAAGGTCAAAATTCAGATAATGATATAAATAAACCTCTCGGTACCAAGACTACAGAACGATAAGAGCGATAATATTCACGTTTTGACCTTTATAATCAACATTACAAATCCTGGAAATTCTAAGTAATTGAGGTCAAAATGTCAAATATCAAAGGTCACAATTAAAAAAAAAATCACCACTACTAGCTTCATTTAACACCTAGGTCGAATATGGTCCAGGTATTGTTCAAGTATAGTACAGGTAAACGCGGAAGCACTAACCGGAAATACCTCAATACATGTACGATGTTTGTGTTTGTTTGTATTACATCACAAACAAAAAGAAAAAAATATATATATTCACCGCATTTCCTCAGTCGTGTCTCAGTATCTCACCTTTTAATTAAGCACAGGTGGTGTGTGACGCGACAGCTCCATGGATCGTAATCTTAAAGGTTCCTCCTGCGATGGGAAATTAAATTACTCGTAAGTCAAAATAACCCCCAAAAAATGTATAAAATTGTTGACTCATTTTATCGTAACTGGTGCTGAGTGAAGGTAGTGAAGGTAGTGAAGGTAGTGAAGGTAGTGAAGGTATCTAGTGAAGGTAGTGAAGGTAGTGAAGGTATCTAGTGAAGGTAGAGTCTCTGTGTAACTTTGGTGTAATATTAAAGGTAATTATTCCTGTCTTGGTTGGTTACTATGCCACCGGAGGCTTGCCACTATGCCATATGCCACCGTAATTATGCCACCATGCCACTAGATCATTGCCATTATGCCACTAGGATCATGCCACTGTTCCACTAAATCATGCCATTATGCCACTAGATCATTGCCACTATGCCACTAGATCATGCCACTATGCCACTAAGATCCCCTGACGCAGTGCCCTGGTCAATGTCATTCTAGGAATTTGGTTACTCGTGGTGTGGTCAGTAAACACACCTGGAGGAATATATGACACCTGGAGTATGACGTGTGTGTGTGTGTGTGTGTGTGTGTGTGTGTGTGTGTGTGTGTGTGTGTGTGTGTGTGTGTGTGTGTGTGTGTGTGTGTGTGTGTGTGTGTGTGTGTGTGTGTATGTGCGTCATGTTAGCGGTAATGAGAAGGGGGAAATCTTTTTATTAGTGGGTAGACCATTTTCATTTATTGCGGAGCTCTCTCCTGTTGATCGGTAAAGTGAAGTTATAACGTCACCACCATGACGTCACCAACCAGAACCTATGACGACACCCGAGCTCCATGACGTCATCTTCCCCAACAATATTAGCAGTAAACACGAAGATGGTTCCCACAAGAAACTTTTTAAAGTGTTTTCAGGAGAAGTTGACTTAAATAACCCGGTATAATGACATTGTATTGTACTATATCATTGGGGGATATTAATTTCATGTGTGTGAGAGAGGGGGGGGGTGGGGGGTAATGGTTGCCCCTCGTGTAACAAGGATGGCCGGCCCTAGGACCATCTAGGCGTGAATTTGTTAAAGGTGTAGAAACTGTCGTCAAAACAACAACCACACCCTGAGTTAACGAGCTGCATGACCCAATGTCAAGGAATAGTCCGAGAAGACCGGACAACTCTCCAACTGCACTGGTCAACCATTACTCCTGAATACAATCCGCAAATCGATTAACATCCAGGATCCCAATTACTGCTGGGTAGACAGAGGCAAATGGCGTAAAGAAACTTACCCGGGTCCAGGCAGTAGTGTGTGTGTGTGTGTGTGTGTGTGTGTGTGTGTGCGTGTGTGTGTGTGTGTGTGTGTGTGTGTGTGTGTAGTGGAGGCGTTTTAATGTCTTCTTATAGTGAAGAATTTAGCGTAAGGTTATTTTTGAGAATATACTGTATTTGGCGTAGCTTATATGAGTGAGTTAGATGCTACCACTAACTACAACCATCAACTACCACTAACAACAACAACAACTACCACTAACAACAACAACAACTACCACTAACAACAACAACAATTACCAACCACCATTCAACACCACTACCAACCACAATATCCAACCACCCTTATCCACTACTACCAACCACCACCATCTACCACCACTACTGTCAACCACAACAACCAACCACCATCACCATCACCACCACTACCAACCAACACCACAAACTACCACCATCACTCACCCTCACCACCAGCCTACGTTCCCAGTCGCCTAAGGAGGTTAGGTGAGGGGGTGGGGGTAGGGGGGGAGGGAGAGGTGAGGGGGGGTGAGGGGGAGGTGAGGGGGGGTGAGGGGTGAGAGGGAGGAAGTTAGGAGGTGGTATAAATTCTAACAAACTCTTATGTACATTTTCCGTCTCTTGTGTTACCTGTTCTTTTCTTTCTTCTTTTTAAGTTTATTTATTTATTTTATTTTCTTTTTTCTCTCTCTTGTCTGTTTATTTTTTATTGATAGATAGGATAGATAGATAGATAGATCTTCCCCATCAACCATACGTCTTCCCCAACAACCATACGTCTTCCCGTCAACTATACATTTTCTCCAACAACCATACGTCTTCCCCAACAACCATACGTCTTCTCTAACAACTACACAGTCTTCCTACCAACCATACATTTTCCCAACAACCATACGTCTTCCCCTAACAACCAT
This sequence comes from Homarus americanus, assembly GCF_018991925.1. Classification (NCBI taxonomy): domain Eukaryota; kingdom Metazoa; phylum Arthropoda; class Malacostraca; order Decapoda; family Nephropidae; genus Homarus; species Homarus americanus. The sequence continues at coordinate 193,579 of NW_024752480.1, forward strand.
ACGTCTTCCCAACAAACCATACGTCTTCTTCCAACAACCATATTGCCCTCCTAACAACCATACGTCTTCCCTGCAAATGTTCATACAAGACATCTTCCCCAACAACCATACATCTTCCCCAACAACCATACGTCTTCCCCAACAACCATACGTCTTCCCCAACAACCATACATCTTCCCCAACAACCATACGTCTTCCTCAACAACCATACATCTTCCCCAACAACCATACATATTCCCCAACAACCATACGTCTTCCCCAACAACCATACATCTTCCCCAACAACCATACGTCTTCCCCAACAACCATACGTCTTCCCATCATGTAAGGAAGACTCACCTAAGCTACCTTCCACAAATTTATGTCACACAGGAAGAGAGTGACGAGTAGCACGTGAGGTGGATGGTGACGAAGGAGGGGCAGAGGCCTACACTTGTGGGTGGCTTAGTGGCTTGTGGGTGGCTTAGTGGCTTATGGGTGGGCTGGTGGCTTGTTGTGGATTAGTGGCTTGTGGGTGGCTTAGTGACCTGTGAGTGGCTTGTGGGTGGCTTAGTGGCTTGTGGGTGGCTTAGTGGCATCAAGAAACCAAACCAATGTTTTTTTTTGTTTGATCAAGTATCAAAACGTCCTGGAAAAAAGGCGAGCGAACGTGTGCCTGACGTACCTACAATTATCATGTTGCAGGAAGGAGAGAGGATTAGTGAAGCTTTGACTGGCGTAAGGCTTCTATTGTCGTGTTACAGGTTGGAGAGGACGCTGGCGAAGCTTTGCCTGGCGTAAAGCTTCTATAGTCGTGTTACAGGTTGGAGAGGACGCTGGCGAAGCTTTGCCTGGCGTAAAGCTTCTATAGTCGTGTTGCAGGTTGAAGAGAACACTGGTGAAGCTTTGCCTGGCGTAAAACATGCATAAATATTACATTTCGGGGTATGTACAAGATGACGCCAGGCGCTGTTGATTGCTCGTCCTGGCGCTGTGTTTTATGGTCAGGCGAGCGAACGTTTATCTGACGTAACTCTTACAGCCATGTCGTTTGCACGGGCGTGGAAAGGAAACGCCAGGCGATGTTGATTGCTCGTACCGGCGTTGTAGTGTTTTGTTGTCTGAAGTACCGTGTTTCGCTTAACGGAATTACTCTGTTTTTTCCCAGTAAGTTTGTGTGTTTAAATTTGTCTGTTTGTTCGTCTGTGTTTGACTGCTCTAGTTTACCTTCATGTTTGTGTTTGTTTCTTAGTCTGTCTGTTTAAATTTTTGTTTTTTTTATTTGTCTGCTCCCTCCTCGAGTCTACTGTCCCTCTCCAGTTTACTCCTGCAGCTCCCTCCTACAGTCTACCTTCCTCCTGCAGTTTACCTTCAGCACAGCAGGGTAAGGCCAGCGCCACTGCTCTGCTCTTTCTTGACTTGAAGAATCGCTGAGAAAATTACACGCTTCGAGTTTAATTCAACCTGACTTAGGTCGATACTGGGGCATGTGTGTGTGTGTGTGTGTGTGTGTGTCCCTTCATTGCGTGTGTGGAAGGTGTGTGTGTGTGTGTGTGTGTGTGGTTGATATATACATCCATACACATAAATATAAACGTACATGTTTACATTACACATTCAGATACACGTACAGTCACACACGTCTGTGCAAATATTAACACACAGAAGCAAATACTCGTGTGTGTATGTATATAAGGTAATTAATTTACACAAACAAACACACACACACACACACACACACACACACACACACACCCACACACACACACACGGGAGGAGGAGAGCCACAGTCCAGTCTTGCATGTTTACATATTCAACTGACCACTGAGAAGCGGACGGCTGGGGAAGATAGCCACACAAGGGCGAAATAACACTTTTACGGCATTCTAACCTAACCTAACCTAACCTAACCTAACCTAACCTAAACTAACCTCACAGCAGCACAGACAACAACTACGAAATTTTAGAAATATAATGTCAGGGAAAGAATACGAGGGGAAAGAATATCAGGGGAAAGAATACGAGGGGGGAATATCAAAGAATATCAGGGAAAGAATATTAAGGGGAAAGAATATCAGGGGAAAGAATACGAGGGGAAAGAATATCAATGCAAAAATATCAGGGCAAGAATATCAGGGGCAAGAATATTAAGGGGAAAGAACATGTGGCCAGTTTGACAAGGTTCGATACGTTTGACAGGTGGGAAATATTGTTACAGACTTCACCAGACAGACACCGTGGCAACCCGTGGAGGCCTTCCCCTGTGGTGATGATGTTGGGTTGAGAAATGGCATTGATACAGACATCAACCACGTCAATCACGTTATTACAGACATCAACCACGTCAATCACGTTATTACAGACATCAACCACGTCAATCACGTTATTACAGACATCAACCACGTCAATCACGTTATTACAGACATCAACCACGTCAATCAAGTTATTACAGACATTAACCACGTCAATCACGTTATTACAGACATCAACTGCATCAACCACAGCCTCACAGACTGAAATAACGTCAATCACACCCTTCAGGCATCAACCACGTCGACCACACCACCACATCCATCAACCACGGCCTCCCCTTCTCTAACCTCATCACCTACGCAACACAAGTTCATCAGAGGGGAAGCCTGTCACATTACCTGGGCACATTACCAATCAAAGGACCACAGGTAGGCAGGAGTCTTCCCTCTCACCTGGGTATAATACTCAGGTGTCTACGGCTTCTCTGTGATACCTATAATGCTCTGGTTTACACACATCTGACCACACGAATCAATTTAGTATGCAGTGTGAATCTATAATGCTCAGGTAAATATATGCTGGCTATTATGCTCATTTGTCAACGGGGTTCTTTCTTAGATGATTATAATGCTCGGATATACACTCACGTTTGTCCACACGACTCAATTTATTATGCTCTGAATTACTAAGAAGATATATAATTCTCGGGTAGCATGTTCTTGATGTTGGTTATAATGCTCAGCTAACTTTTTACACGATATTTTCTGGCTTTTTGTCGACATGCTGATTGGATCTGACCTGACTTGACCTGACCTGATCTAACATAGCTAGACCTGACTTAACCGAGCTTGACCTGACTTAACCTAGCTTGACCTGAACCTGATCTAACCTGACTTGACCTGATTCTAACCTCAAAATTAAGGACGTTTATATTGACTCCCACTCAAGCACTGAATAAAAAAAATATAATATTTTCGTTTCCCACTCAAGTGCTCATCTTCTCGACTCCCACTCAAGCACTGGATAAAAAAAAATCTTGTCTCCCACTCAAGCGTTCGGTGCCTAAATACAACCTTCCAAAGACCATTTTCTCGCCTCCCACTCAAGCGCTAAGGTAAACAAAAGATATGATCTACCTTTAATAAGCTTTCAGAATTAAGCAGGAGTCTAACCTACCTGTGTGACCTTTGTTGTTTATTAATATTTTGCTAAATGCCTCGATGTTAAGGCCGGGGAACTGCTCACCTGAACCTCTCGTTAGTGTTGGCTGGTTGAGGAAACATGAGACGGTGGTAGACAGGTGATAGACAGGTGAATCAGGGTGGGTGAGTGGGTGGGTTTGATTGACAGGTGAAAAAGAGGGGGAGGGTGTGTTAGACAGGTGGAAAAGAGGGGAAGGGTGTGTTAGACGGGTGGAAAAGAGGGGAAGGGCGTGTTAGACAGGTGGAAAAGAGGGGAAGGGTGTGTTAGACGGGTGGAAAAGAGGGAGAGGGTATGTTAGACGGGTGGGAAAGGGTGGGGTTGGGGGAGGGTTTGATAGACAGAAGAGAGAATGAAACAGAGAAAGACAATAAACAGGGTAGACAGAGAAGATAATTAAACATCGACGGAGATAGATATAAAAGACAGAAAGACAGGAGAGAGAGAGAGAGAGAAAATGGTGTCTTTAAATCTCTCTCTTTCTCTGTCTAGCATTGGTGTTTTTCTCTCTGTTTGCTCTCTCTCCCTTTCTCTTACTTTCCTCTCTCTTGTTACCCCTCTCACTCTCTCACACACAGGCCAAGACAGTGGTGTATCCTTGACCTTAATTCAGGATGAATCTTTGAGGCCAACACACCCTGGTTTATCTTGCCTCCAGTATCGTGGCCTTTCCGCCCTCCTGCCCACACTCCTCTGCCCCGCCGCACCCCCCTGCTGCACCGGGTCCGACCTGGTTGGTACCTGGGACTTGTTAAAACCCCGACCTGGTAACCTGGGAATTGACTTAACCTAACCTGAGCTTAACCAGACATAAACTAACCTAACCTAACCTAACATAACATGACCTAACCTAACCTAACCTAACCTAACCTACCATAACCTGACCTGACCTGACCTGACCTAACCTAACCTAACATAACCTGACCTATATTAACACACACACACACACCTTGAGGTCGTTATAGTGTCGTGTTTCATCATGTTTATGGGATAGGTCACGCCCCCTGGTGACCAATTTTCGGCAAAAAAGGTCAGAAGTTGAATGACCTTAGAGGAGGATACGACGATGGTGGGGGTGGTGTTGGTGGTAGTGGTGATGGTAGTAGTGGTGTTAGTAGTGGGTGTGGTGATGGTGTTAGTAGTAATTGGTGATGGTGATGGTATTAATAGTGGTAGCGATAGTGGGGTAATGGTAGTAATGATGGTAGTAGCGGTAGCAGTGGTAGTAGTGGTAGTGGTGGTGGTAGTAGTGGTAGAGGTAGTGGTGGTGGTAGTAGTGGTAGTGGTGGTGGTGGTGATAGTGGTAGAGGTAGTGGTGGTGGTAGTAGTGGTAGTAGTGGTAACGATACAGCGGCTTTACAGTAATAACTCCACAAAGCTCTACTGAATTTTACAACAGAGATAAATATCGTCCTTTCAACAATAAAGCGTTGGTGACGATACAGTGAGTTACAGTGAGTTACAGTGAGTTATGTATTACGGTATTACAGATGGACTCATTGATCTTGTCATGTAGTGTATTACAGTGATGTATGTGGTGGTGTATTACATGGGGGATACTGTATTAATGGTGATGGTGATAGTGATGATGGTGGTGATGATGATAATAGTATGTTGCACTAACTCACCTGTGTTGCACTATGTTACCTGTGTTGCACCATTTCACCTGTATTACACTATGTCACCTGTGTTGCATTATCTTCTTACCTGTGTTGCACCATAATTAAACATACGAGGTGAGTTGCATGAGAATTTTACCCTCGTCATTGTTGCAGGAAAGTGGCAAATCACTGCAATGATGTGAGTGCATGAGGAGGAGGAGGAGGACATTCGTGTGTGTGTGTGTGTGTGTGTGTGTGCGTGTGTGTGCGTGTGTGTGTGTGTGTGAGTGTCTGTGGATTACTGTTGTTATTGTTGTTCTCTTCTTCTTCTTTCTTGATCTTGTTCTTGTTATTCTTGTTTTGCTTGTTGTTGGTCTTTCTTTCTCTCTTTCCTTTCTTTTCTTTCTCTTTCTCTCTTGGTTTAAATTCTTTATTTTTTCCCCTTCTGTTGCTTTTTCACGTTCTTAGCTTTTCTCTTTCTCTTCCTGTTTCTGTCACACACACACACACACACACACACACACACACACACACACACACACACACACACACACACACACCTCCCACTCACCATCTCTCTCTCTCTGCCCCTCATCCCCTTTATCTCCTTCATCCCTCTCCCACACCATCTCCACCACACCACTCCTCCTACCCACCCTCTCCCACTCCCTCTCTCTCTCTCACCCCCTCAGCTCCCACCTATTTCATGCTTATCTCTCGTAAAATTGGCCTCTGTTGGGCCAGAGAGGGTCATCACCAACACAAGTGAAGAGGGGATACGGGCTCATCCTCTGCCACCAACACATCACGGGCCGGGAGATATGCATGTTGTCACCACACACACTGGGGGTTAATGTTAGAGGTTTAAAATAATGTTGAGTTTTAAATAATGAGGTTTGGGGGTTACCGTTGAGGTTTGGGGGTTAATGCCGAGGTTTCGGGGGATTAATGCCGAGGTTTAGTTAATGCCGACGTTTTGGGGTTAATGCTGAGGCTTAAAGGTAATGCCGATGCTCAGTGCCAATGCCGAGGTTTGAAGCAATGCTGAGTTTAGGTTAATGTTGAGGTTTGGGGTTAATGCTGAGGTTTGGGGGTTACCGGAGGTTTGGGGGTTAATGTCAGAGGCTCGTGACCAATGTTGAGGTTTAGGGGTTAATGTTGACGTTTTGGGGGTTAATGTTGAGGTTTGGGGGTTAATGTTGAGGTTTGGGGGTTAATGTTGAGGTTTTGGGGGTTAATGTTGAGGTTTGGGGGTTAATGTTGAGGTTTTGGGGGTTAATGTTGAGGTTTGGTTAGGTTAAATTAGATTATGTTTGGTTAGGTTAGGTTTAGTTTTTACGAACAATTGAATTAGTACTTACCATTACAGTTTGTGAAAGATAAACTATCGAGTACAGTGTCTTGTTCATTAAGGCTTAGTATCACTGTATTGGTCTTCACGCTGCCCCCTTAACTACCCGCTATCAAGTAGACGGGATCCACTTTCAATCTGATTCGGGAGGAGGAAATTAACGCCTTTCTCCTGTTACTCTTTCATCTGTTAAACTAATTATCTGTTTGTTGCTCTCTCCTCTTCCCTCCCTCCTGCTTCTTGTTTGGGTTGGATTAAGGAGAGAGAGAGAGAGAGAGAGAGAGAGAGAGAGAGAGAGAGAGAGATACAAGACAAGTGTATACTCAAGTGAGAGTAAAGATTCAGAGATGATAAGTACACACACACACACACACACACACACACACACACACACACCTATATCATTACACACGGGGGGAGGAGGAGGAGACAGGTGTTGTCCTCGGGTGGGTTAAAGATGGCGCTCCAGGGTGTACTCTAGCCATATTTAAAACATTTGGGCAGGTGGGTTAATGGTCTGGCAGGGATCTTAACTTATCCAGAAATCATCGGGAGAGGTATTCTGTGTTTGGTTTCCTTAACCACACCTTGTACTGTGTCTGGGGCCTTAACCACACCTTGTACTGTGTCTGGGGCTTTAACCACACCTTGTACCTGTGTTTCTCGAAGGTTTAAGTGAGGTAAGATTGATATAAGAAGTGAGATAAAATACTGGACATTAATAAGTTACTTTTGTCTTTAATAATAATAATAATAATAATAAAAATAATAATAATAATAATAATAATGATAATAATAAAAATAATAATAATAATAATAATAATAATAATAATAATAATAATAATAATAATAATAATAAGAAGAAGAAGAAGAAGAAGAAGAAGAAGAAGAAGAAATAAGGGGGATAATGGTAGAGATGTTAATGAGTGATAATTACAGGTAGGAGGGCCAGGGGAGGACAGTGATTGGCTTGGGTGAATTACATTAAAAGTTGTGGTCCTTTGAGAGATACAACAGGGTGCTGATAGCTCTGAGGGCGTAAGAGGAATGGTGGGTCGTGGTCGCCAACCCTCAGAGAGAGAGAGAGAGAGAGGATGGGTTACTACATATCTCAAGTTGACCTTTCAACTTTGACCATTAATGTCACTGACCGACACACACACACACACACACACACACACACACACACACAGAGTAAGAGCTTTTCATGTCTACGTAAGTTGATGTGTAGATGACAGGAAGGGAGAAAGAGAGGGAAGTAGAGGAAGGTGGAAAGGAAGGAATAGAGGGCGGGAGGAAAGGAGGAAGGAAGGGATAGAGCGGTAAAGGAAAGAACACAGGAGGGAAAGGAAGAAGGGGCGTAGGCAGAGAGAGAGAGAGAGAGAGGTCAAAAGGGAGGGAAGAGGAGGAGAAGGAAGGTAAAGAGAGATATGAAGGTCAGTATGAAGGAGAAACAGAGAGAGGTCAGAATGAAGGAAATGAAGGAAGGGAAGGAGAGAAATGAATGAAGGTAAAACAGGTGTAAGTGCAGCTCTCAGGTAAACACAGCTCTACAGGTAACACAACCATCAGTACTAACAGCCACCAGCATAATCTCTTCTGATCACTGAATCTAAAGTCCATTTGTACTGCCACCCAATAACACTGCTACATATAAATACATCCACCCACTTCCACTGCCACCCACTTCCTGCCACCCTACCATTGCCACCCACTTCCACTGCCACCCACTTCCACACCCACCACTACCACTGCCACCCCTACCACCACCACACCCACCCTGCCACACCCACCTCTCCACACCTCCTGCCACCACTACCACACCCACTACCACCACCACACTACCCTACCACCTACCACCACCCACCACTGCCACCCTACCACCCCACACACACACACCCCTACACACACACCCATTACCAGTTGAATATTAAACCTCATGATTAAATATGCAATAATACTATACTGGCAATTATGTTTTTTGAAAAACTTTGAACTACGTGTGTGTGTGTGTGTGTGTGTGTGTGTGTGTTTGTTTTGTGTGTGTGCGTGTGTGTGTGTGTGTGTGTAACTTAATAATGATGATGTTGCAAAATTATAATGATCATTATTAAGAGAAAAAAAATCGTATTGGCAAAATGATAATTAAATGATAATCCATATTAATAAAAGTTGCAAAATGATGTTAGTATTGACGAAAATTACAAAACAACAACAACAACAACATATACAACAACAACAACAACAACAACAACAACATATATAACAAATTTAGCGAAAAAAGAAAAGACCAAAAAAAACGAAACTTTAGCGAAATTTTGTAGACGAAAATTTGCACCAAAAAATCACAAGACTCAAACTGTAAAGGCGAGTTATTTTCACACACACACACACACACACACACAAGCGAGAATGACCTACACAAGCACCAGGGCTGACGCTTACACAACCCGGAAACAAGAGCCATAAGGATACCTGCAACTCATAAACTCCCGGGTTATGCTACAATGTGGGTGAGGCAGAGTGAGCTGTGTGTGTGTGTGTGTGTGTGTGTGTGTGTGTGACTTTCTGGTCTTCTCTGTTTGTCTGTCTCTGCGTCTCTGCTTGTGTTTGTGTCTGTCTGTCTGTCTGTCTGTCTGTCTGTCTGATGATGCAAAATAAATACAGGAAATAACAGTAAAGTGCTAAGACAAGCAGTAGAAATATCCACACACACACACACACACACACAGTAAAGTACTAAGGCAACACGTATAAAAACAGTCATTATTATCAACAAATAGTAGTTAATATGTCAACAACAATACACTGTGACTATAAGGACAAAATTACTCTGAAACTCTAATATGTTGTTTGATCACAAGAGAAGCTGGTCCCTATGTCATTTGGTTAACACGGGGACTATACCAAATCTAGGTTGGGTCACTATTGCTTGGGGGGGGGGGGTAGGGGGGTGGGAGTCAAAATGGCGGCGAAATTACAGTGTGACTTTATCAATCTTAGCAGTAGTCCGTCATTCCCAGTCACGTGAAGATAAGATATTTCCCAGTTTATTTTACCTGATTATTAAACACTCTAGGGGGTGTTAGGTTAGGTTTTAGGTTCTCTTAAGTTAGTTTGGTTTAATTTAAGTTAAGTTAGATTAAATTAGATTAGTTTTCATAAGATACAGGTAAAATAAGTTTAGGTGTCTAATCTTCAGGTGAGTCGTGAAAATAATGCTCTACCAAGTTTGTGAGGGAGACTGCAGATAAAGGCCACTACTGGTGATGTAGTACAGAGGTGGCGTGTGGCAGGTGGGCTGACTACTTGTTTACATGCAACACCTCCTCTTACCTGGAGCGTTTGAAGTCCTCCCCTAAAACACATAGAAAATGATTAATTCAAGTTGGTACTGTGAAACCTTCATATAACGGACTTATTTCACCGCATAATCCGTTAAATAGGGGGGTTCATATTTAACGGACTCTCGATTTAACGGATTTTTTGTATCTGTTTTTCGTTAGATGGAGGTTTTACATTTAACGGACTCTCGATATAACGGATTTTCAATGTTTCTCATATAATGGATGCTTCTCTCCATAAGGTCCGTTAAATAGAGGTGTTACTGTACTGAGTTAGGTCCCTTGGAGGTGATGGTGCGGATATAAAAGGGTAAGATTAAGGGTATGATGGCCAAGGGGAGAATGTGATTGTGGTTGAGTGAAATTAAGGGTAGAAGGGACAGGGGAAGGGCTCTTAAGGGCAGGGCAGGGCAGGGCAGTAGGGGGCGGGCGAGAGGTAAGGCAAAGACTCACATCTGCATCTATGAATAATTCCTAACATGGTGATGAGGGCTGAGGGTCTCCTGGGCCCTTACTTGATCGCTGGCCACTTACCCCGGCTGGACCTGATGGCTGGCCACTTACTCCCTCCCACCACCCCACCCTAGACCTGATGGCTGGCCACTTGCCCCCCACCACCCCACCCTAGACCTGATGGCTGGCCACTTACATGCCTTTCCTCCTCCCTCCCCCCCCCACACCTGACCTTGACCTATTTCTTGAGGTAAATAATCAACATGTCAGCGACAGGTGTTGTACGGGCGATACCTTCAAGACGTAAGGGAAGGGGATACAGGTAGGGGAAGGGGGATGGAGGAGGAAGGGGTGAGGGGCAGCAGGGGGAGGAAGGGGGAAGTGATGGTCTCAAGGTGTTTTTACATAAATCATGAGTCTGACCAGAGGTGTGTGTAGAGATTCCCTCCTTCCCTCCTTCCTTCCTTCCTTCTTCACTTCTCTTCCTTTCGCTTCCTTCCTTCCTTCCTTCCTTCCTTCCTTCCTTCCTTCCTTCCTTCCTTCCTTCCTTCCTTCCTTCCTTCCTTCCTTCCTTCCTTCCTTCCTTCTCTTCTTCCTTCTTCCTTCTCTACCTCCCTTCCTTCTTCTTCCTTCCTTCTCTTCTTCCTTCTCACTTCCCTTCTTCCTTCCTTCCTTCTCCATAACTTCCTTCCTCCCTTCCTTCCTTCCTTCATTTCTACTGCAAACAACCTTCCTCCTTCCTCCTTCACCCTATCGACACCTCCTCCTTCCCTCTACAGGCAGTTTCCCTCCTTTTCCCTCCCTTCCCTTCCTCCCTTGCCCCCTTTCCCTTCCTCCTTACCCCCCACATCCCCCTTCCCATTCCCTCTCTTGCCTTTACCTCCTCTCAAACACACATTCCCCCCTTCCCTCTACCATACCTATTCCCATTCTCTTCCCTACTCCCTTACCTCTCTCCCCTCTCCTTCCTCTCTTCCTCCCCTTCTTTCCTCCCCTACCTCTCCCCAGCCTTGGTCCACTAACCCTGTATTATGCAAGGCTGTTCTAACTGTTTTTGGGGGCGACTTTGGAAAACGTTGGATATTTTTTTAATTTACTATTTTTTTGGTTAAATGTTTGTTTGTTATTGTTTGTTTCTCTGTTTGTTTGTTTATTTTAGTTTAATAATAAGGGAGAATAATGATAGAGAGTAAAACAGCTACTCTACATAACACAGATTAAAATACAGTAATTCCTCTGAGGTAAAAAGCTTTATGCTAATATATGTTAATTTATCTTTTACAGGTATGACCCCACCAGGAGACAATACCTGTTAACAGTATTACCACTACGGAGGATGTGTCATCAAAGAAGAGGTTGGTAACAGTTTTCCTTATTGCAAGTTCGTTGGTAACACTGTTTATCGTGATGGAGGGGGGGGATGGTATCTCACACACACACACACACACACACACACGCACACACACACACACACACACACACACACACACACACACACACACACACACACACACACACACACACACACACACACACACACACACACACACACACACACACACACACACACACACACACACACACACACACACACACACACACACACACACACACACACACACACACACACACACACACACACACACACACACACACACACACACACACACACACACACACACACACACACACACACACACACACACACACACACACACACACACACACACACACACACACACACACACACACTTTCGCGTCACCACCAGCTTCAGCCACTTGCTTTCGTGTTTCATAAACAAATGCAAATTGTGAACGTCATGTAGCCACGTCTTCTCTCCAGAAATACACCACTTAGGTGTCAGTGTGTGTGTGTGTATGTGTATATATGTGTGTGTAGATCATAAATCTTGTGATGTTTGTTTGGGAATATAAAAGTTCTTCAGCCAACATTGGCCAATTCGTTCTGTGGTTCAATACAAAAGATTGGATTATCGTGACTTAGCGACACACACACACACACACACACACACACACACACACACACGTCGACCAGCCAGTAAAACAAAACACGCTCACACATTCCTCCAATACCTGTTGGCAATTCACCATCACTGACCATACCGAGATACACCTGTACCTGTCTGGCCATTAATTAACCTGAGGTCGCTTTCCTGTACGTGATATATGTCTTAAATACAACGAATTCGAGTCAGAATATATTTTGGGGAGGAATATTACCTGTTGTTCGTGTGTGTGTGCTGCTATGTTAATTGGCTACCAGGTGTAATTTGTTGCTATGATAACCATGTTGGGTATGCAAATTGGCTAGACTTTGGTTACTATGCTGAGTAATTGGTTATGGAAATTGGTTTGTTGTGTTGCTATGCTTATTTGAGTATGGATTGTTGTTATGATGATATGCTGTCTATGTAAATTAGTTTATTTATATACTGTTATGCTGAATGATTGATGTGTTGGTGGGTGGAATGGAGTGTAGATGAATGAGTAGTGTGAGTGGGTAGATGGGTGGATGAGTTAGTGGCAAGATGAATGGGTGGCATGCATAAGGAGTGGATGGGGGAATGGGTGGGTGGTAGGTTAACTCACTGATTGGGTGGGCGGCTGGCTTAATGCGTGGATAGGTGGGCGGGTAGGTGGATAGACGTGTGGGTGGGTGGGTGGGAGGGAGGGAGGGTGGTAGACAAAGTGAACGAGTGGGAGGTTGGCTGTCTTAATGAGTAGCTGAGTGGGTGGCAGGATGAATGAGTGGCTGGGTGGGTGGGTGGGTGGGCTGGCGGGCGGGTCATAGAAAGCTCTCTTAAGCATTCCACTCTCCAAATAAGCTTTGTAAACGTTCTGAGGGTCATTCATAACACCAGCAGTCATCTTTTATGATGTTTGGAGAGAGAAGAAGAGAGAGGAGGAGGAGACTAAGAGAAGATAATGATAATAATAATAATAATAATAATAATAATAATGATGATGATGATGATGATGATGGTGATGATGATGAGGAGGAGAAAGAAGAAGAAGACGAAGAAGAAAAAGAAGAAGAAGATGAAGAAGAGAATGTAAGATAAGTTGAAATTTTGAGAGGAAAATGTAAAACTAAATTGTAATTAATGCAAAATCCTAAACTAACTGTGATTAATTAAGTGAAAAAAACTAAAGATTTTTTAAATTTATGAAAAATAAATAAATTAAATTAACAAAAAAATACAATTAGAAAAGTAATAAAAATTAAAATAATCAAATACAAAAGTAGGCGTTGGTCTTTTGTTTTAACTATAACGTGAAAATAAAAACACATACTGTGTCATAAGTTGCAAGTATAACACAAAGTAAAACTCCATTAAGATAAGCGTTGTAAGTAAGCTTTAAGTGTAAGTGAAGTGGGAGGGTTGTAAGTAAGCTTTAAGTGTTAAGTGAAGTGGGAGGGTTGTAAGTAAGCTTTAAATGTTAAGTGAAGTGGGAGGGTTGTAAGTTAGGTAGTAGGTAGTAGGCAGCTACCAAACAGGAAGGTAGACCCTGCTGCCACATGGCATCACGAAAATTGTGTCCAAGTCCCAGGATGGTGATCTGACTTTCTGCCTCATTTACACACAATTGCAGGGTCTCAATTGTTTTTCTTACTTTGACAACACAACATACATATATTTCTCACTTTTGATCTTATTTTAATTTTTGTATTTCTTTATGGTTCTTTATTAATATTATTATTATTATTATTATTATTATTATTATTATTATTATTATTATTATTATTATCATCATTATCACTAATAAATTTTCGCCCCCCAGGCCCCGATGTGGGTCAGTGACCTATGTCAGGGTGGGCTAATCCCTGTAAAAAAAAGAAAGAAAAAACTAAGGGCTGTACCTGAGTGGTTCTTGTGTTTGGTCCAGCGTCGTGTAGGTAAATATTTAATGTTTTATGTAGGTACTCTCTCTCTCTCTCTCTCTCTCTCTCTCTCTCTCTCTCTCTCTCTCTCTCTCTCTCTCTCTCTCTCTCTCTCTCTCTTCTTAATTTTCTCTCTATATATATTTCCCTCTCCTTTCTTTTTCCTTTCCCTTTTCCTTCCTCTGTTCTCTCTCCTTTTTTCCATTCCTTCCTTCCTTCGTTCCTTCCTTATTTTCTCTCTCCTTTCCATTTTCCTACCTTCCTTTACCATCCTCTCTCTCTATCTCTCATACACAAAGCACCTCTCTCAGGCCTCAGGCGATAAACACCGCCCGGGCATTCAAGGTAAAAAAACATTCTGTAAACACAAGACCACGTGGTTTGTTTACATCACAAAAGGACCTCAGCTGGACCCTCCTTTCCCCTCACCTGTACATATATAAGGGACACTCACCTCTATATCTCTCTCTATTTAAGGGTCATTTTAACCTAGTTCTGGTACGTGGTTTGTTTACATCACAAGGGGCTCAGCTGGTACCTCCTCTCCCCTCACCTACTGTACACACATATATAAGGGACACTCACCTCTATATCTCTCTCTATTTAAGGGACATTTTTGCTTGGATCTGGTGCGTGGTCTGGCCTTAATGGGAGACGCGGTAGAAATATGAATTAATTTGAGGATGTTGACTGTGTGTATAAAATTATTCTTAGTTATGCGGTGTGGTGGGGAGTTAGGGTAATAATTAGAGGTGAGGTGTGGTGGGGAGTGGGAATGCTGGTGGTGCATGTTCGGGAGAGTGGTGGGTAGCATTGCTAATTAATTCGAGAAGACTGTGTGTGTGTTAATGATTGTATTTATTAAACTTCGTGTGCGTGTATAATTTTGTGTACACGTTTGTATATTAGGGCAGTAAATACCCTTTTTTATGAGCATCTGTGTTGTGTGTGTGTGTGTGTGTGTGTGTGTGTGTGCTCAAAGCTTGGTGTGTATGCAAACACTGATGACCTACTTCAGCTGGTGTTGTTGTCAGGGTCAAAAGGTCAAAGTTCATGATAACAAGTGTGAATAGAGAGGAACAGCTTGTGATAAGAATTGGCACTTTCTCCTCCAGTAGTGCTGTCGATCTCATCAATGCTATCTATCTCTCGTTGACCTTCACACACACACACACACACACACACACACACACACACACACACACACCTCATCGCTTTTGCTCGACATCATTATCATCACCTTCCCTCTCCCACTGTAACCTCGTGTCGACCTCAGGAACCGATAACAAGACAGAGTCTTCCGTCGTCCTTCCCCTTCCCCTTCCCCCTCGGTATGAACACTTTCCCCCTCAAAAATCGCAGCAAGTGCTTTTATCAGATATGAACTCTGAGGTGTGGCATGTTGTGTGTGTGTGTGTGTGTGTGTGTGTGTGTGTGTGTGTGTGTGTGTGTGTGTGTGTGTGTGTGTGTGTGTGTGTGTGTAGTGTTTCGTTCTACTATTGTATCTTAATATTTCTCCGCCATGAAGTGAGTGAGTGAGTCAGTACCTCATTATCAAGGTCAGGTATAGAGCTGCTGACACGCCACATGTAATTAATGACAAACATGACAGGTGACAGACAAAGTATAACCTTTAATTGTATACATGAGTTGACCAGGTGAAGGAGTGTCAAGTGTTCGTGTCTGTTGAGATGTTTATAACAAGCTCATGACACGATCTTGACATGTGTGTGTGTGTGTGTGTGTGTGTGTGTGTCGTTATCTCTCTGTTTGTGTGTTTGTCTACATATACCAAATCAATTCTAAACTATATTAACCTAACCTAACCAAACCTAACCTAACCTAACCAAACCTAACCAGGGAGGTGTATAATATGAAGTACTACATCATGGTTGGTCCGCTTGGCTTCTCCCGACCTGACAACATAATTGGTCTCGTGGGGTCTATTAAAACTAGGATAGCCCCTGATCTCACCCTAGCCCCCCTTTGTCCCCCATGACCCTATATATACCTCCCCCTGACCTTCCTGACCCTCTTTGACCTCCCTGACCCTGTTTGACCTCACCCTGACCCTCTCTGCACTAGCCCTGACCTCTCCTGACACTTGACCTTCCCCTCTTGATTTCAACTTGACTCTCTTTGACCCCCCTGACCTCCTTCCCCCTTTTTAACCCTCTCCCCTCATTTACCCTCTTTCCCCCCTTTCTCTCCCTTACCTCTTCCCCCTCACATTCCCCTATCCTCTCACTTCCTCACTCTACCTCTCCTTCCATCACCCCCCTCCCCCCACCTCCTCCTTCCTTTAACCTCCTACCCCACCCGTTTCCCCTCCCCTCCCCTTCCCCTCATCTCCTCCCCCCACGTTAAGCTGACTCAGGTTAACAGGACAGCCTCGATAAACAAGGTGAATTTATCTCGTCAAAAAAAAACATAAGTTGTTAGATGACATTATTTGCATTTAGTTGACGTTGAGTGTGTGTGTGTGTGTGTGTGTGTGTGTGTGTGTGTGTGTGTGTGTGTGTGTGTGTGTGTGATGGTATTGTGTCTTGCTCCCTATTTGCTCTTTGATGTCATATCTTCAGTGTGTGTGTAATTTATCCTCTATCTCTCCTCTTCCTCCCTTCTGTGGCAGAATGGATGGGGAGAGAGAGAGAGAGAAGAGAGAGGTTGAAAGTATTTCAATTAAGTGATGAAGCAATAATTGGTTTATTTAATTCTCTCTCTCTCTCTCTCTCTCTCTCTCTCTCTCTCTCTCTCTATCTATCTATCTATCTATCTATCTATCTAGCATTAACTTTACCTATAATTATTAGACTGGGTCCCGTTACACTTAGATGAATAGAAGTCAATTATTCATTTTTTTTTCATCACCACCGATCTTGACTCTCCTCCTCCTCCTCCTCCTTCTCTTCCTTCTCCTACTCCTCTTCCTCCTCCTCCTTCTCTTCCTTCTCCCTCAACCTCCTTATAGAGAAATGAAGCACTTCTTGTTGACTTTTAATTTAGAAAGTAATTAATTTTTTAAAACCATCATATGTGTGTGTGTGTGTGTGTGTGTGTGTGTGTGTGTGTGTGTGTGTGTGTGTGTGTGTGTGTGTGTGTATCTCCCTCGGTCACGCCCTAGTTAATGAATTCATTACCCACACACGTGAAAATATTCCAGGTTACAAAAAATAAAAGAGTACAGGTAGGCAGCTAGACCATCAGCATAGTAGAAAAGCCTTGTTTTTTAATTAACCTGTGACCACAAACACCAGGTGGCTGAGTTTTTATGTTTTGTTTTTGTTTTTGTTTTTATGGTGTAAGGGAATATTAGTTGGTGTGTGTGTGTGTGTGTGTGTGTGTGTGTGTGTGTGTGTGTGTGTGTGTGTGTGTAGTGAGGATCGTATAGTGTTGTGGGGATCAGGTTGTTTTGGTCTCCGTCTTGAGTCAGGTCACAACCCTGATTGATACGTGATCCTGACCTGATGCCGTCAACACCCCTTACCCATATTAACATATTTCGGGTCACCTGAATATTACCCACCTGACCTTATGATTGACCTTCATAATATTAACGTAATCTACCCTAACCTAACCTAACATTATTATTATTATTATTATTATTATTATTATTATTATTATTATTATTATTATTATTATTATTATTATTATTATTATTTCCATCCTCCTTCCTACCACGCACTCTTTCACCTACCACACACTCTCCCACCTACCACACACCTTTCCACCTACCACATACCCTTCTCCACACTCGGCTTGCTGGCCAATCAGAAAGCAATTACAGGTCAGGCCACGACGCAGCAACCACGAGTCCATAGTTCTGAGTCCTGATTCATATTCCTGAGTCCTGATTCATAGTTCAGAGTCCTGATTCATAGCTCTGAGTCCTAATTCATAGTTCTGAGTCCTGATTCATATTCCTGAGTCCTGATTCATAGTTCTGAGTCCTGATTCATAGTTCTGAGTCCTGATTCATAGTTCTGAGTCCTGATTGATTCCCTAGTGCTGATTGATAGTCCTGATTCACAAAGGTTCGTTCGATAAGTATTTCTCGTAAGTGAAGATAAATGGATGTATCGAGCTGATTGTCTTAAGGTAAAACACTAGAAGAAACACACAATAATGGGGTTAGGTTAGGTTATGTTAGGTTAGGTTGTGATAACGTAGGTCTATTCTCTCTCTCTCTCTCTCTCTCCTTGTGGGTCACCCTCAGCACAGGACTAGGGCAGTCAGACTCTGATTGTTTATACAGTGGGCCACCTTGTCGTGTGTCTCTTTGTGGATTTATCTTGTGTGTGTGTGTGTGTGTGTGTGTGTGTGTGTGTGTGTGTGTGTATGTGTGTGTGTGTGTTTGTGTGTGTGTGTGTGTGTGTGTGTTTGTGTGTGTGTGTGTGTGTGTGTGTGTGTGTGTGTGTGTGTGTGTGTGTGTGTGTGTTTGTGTGTGTGTGTGTGTGTGTGTGTGTGTGTGTGTGTGTGTGTGTGTGTGTGTGTGTGTGTGTGTGTGTGTGTGTGTGTGTGTGTGTGTGTGTGTGTGTGTGTGTGTGTGTGTGTGTGTGTGTGTGTGTGTGTGTGTGTGTGTGTGTGTGTGTGTGTGTGTGTGTGTGTGTGTGTGTGTTTGTGTGTGTGTGTGTGTGTGTGTGTGTGTGTGTGTGTGTGTGTGTGTGTGTGTTTGTGTGTGTGTGTGTGTGTGTGTGTGTGTGTGTGTGTGTGTGTGTGTGTGTGCTATCTACAATTTTCCATCCCGTGGTAATGAATGGATTTGTGTTTTTGTGTTGTTATATAACTTTTCTGTTCCGTTTAAATCAGTACCTGTGTTTTTTTCTGTTTTGTTTTATATTTGTATGTTTTTTGATGTGTGTGATATAGTGCCATGGGAATGAATGACTGTGTTTTAATAATATTATTATTATTATTATTATTATTATTATTATTATTATTATTATTATTATTATTATTATTTATTTTATTTTATTTTATTTATTTATTTATTTGTGTGTGTGTGTGTGTGTGTGTGTGTGTGTGTGTGTGTGTGTGTGTGTGTATGAATACTTGTGTTTTTTCTCCTAATTCTTGTGTTTTTTCTCCTGTGTTATATATCCCACAAGAGAAGAGCAGCCATGCCTTGTGGACCCCCTTTAAAGAGTTCCAAGGTCAATAGGTCAAAGTTCAAAAGGTTCATATATGTCTTACAGGTGTGGAATTTTCACAGGTGTGTCTTTTACAGGTGTTTAGATATCACAGGTATTTCTTACAGGGGTAGAATTCTCATAGGTGTGTTTTACAGGTATGGAATTAACATAAGTGTATCTTGCATGTGTGGAATTATCACAGGTGTGTCTTAGAGGTGTGGACTTATCACAGGTGTGTCGTACAGGTGTGGAATTATAACAGGTGTGTCTGAGATTTATATACTTTTCACAGGTGTGTCTCAGAGGTGTGGAATTATCACAGGTATCACTTAAGGGTGTGGGATTATCACGGGTGAGGGGTAATCACAGGTGTGACATTATCTCAGGTGTGGGCCTCAGGTGTGGGCACTGATTGACACTTTCGCCAGGTGAATCAGTAGCAGTGACCCACTAAATGTGTTTACGTCAGTCGATATATGGATGTATTGAGCCAGTCCAAGTGGTGGTGGAGACTCCTTATACCTTATACTTCCTTATACTTATCCCCTACTCTTACCTTATTCTTATAACTTATTCCTCCTTACACCCTTACCTTATACTATTGCCTTATATCATTACCCTATGTTTAAAATGCTCTCTTATACCCTTATCTTACTAATACTCCCTTATACTCCCTGTACTCTTCTGCTGCTTCTCTTCATCTTATTTCTTCTTCTTCTTACGTCATTCTTCTTCATCTTCTTCCTCATTCTTCTTCCCATTCGTCTTCTCCTCATTGTTCATTCTCCTTGTTCTTTCTTATTCTTCTTGTTTTTCATTATTTATTCTTTATTGTATTCCTCATTCTTCTTGTTCCTTATTCTTCACCTCATTCTTCCTCCTCATTCATCTCCCTCATTGTTTCTCATTCGTCTTGTTCCTCATTCTTCACCCCATTCTTCCTAATTCATTCTTCCTAATTCATCCTCCTCCGTCATTTTCCTCATTTATATTCCTCATTCTTCACCTCATTCATCCTCCTAATTCATCTTCCTCATTCTTCACACACACACTCCACCATCACTCCTTCACTGTGTCCTCATTAATCAGATGCACACCAACACTTGTTCCTCAATCAATACTCCTGCTCCTGTTTTAATTATCGTAGTTTGTTTATATTTCACCTTTTGAGGATTTAAGGGTCACCGGTCAACCTCCCCCTCTCCCTCCCAAAAACCCCACCCCTTATCCCACCAAAACACCCCCTCCTCCTCCTTTATTCCCCGAAACACCTCCTTCCACCCCTAACTTATCTTCGATTATCACCCCAAAATACCTCCTCTCCCAAACACCTTATCTCCCCATTCTCCCCTCCTCCCCAACCTCCCTCCCCAAAAAGGTGTATGTTTAGGGTGTTTTAAGGGTTGGAGGTCAAAGGTCACCCAATCCTAAAATGTATATATTTTAGGGTTTTTAGTGAGTAGGTGAAACAGAAACCAGGTGAAACAGAAACCAGGTGAAAGAGGGAAAGGGTGAGTAACCTAGACGCGATTATGTACGGGAGGTGATAGCGTGCACTGAAGACATCTATCAGGTGAAACAGGTGACGTGTGTGTGTGTGTGTGTGTGTGTGTGTGTGTGTGTGTGTGTGTGTGTGTGTGTGTGTGTGTGTGTGTGTGTGTGTGTGTGTGTGTGTGTGTGTGTGTGTGTGTGTGTGTGTGTGTGTGTGTGTTTGTGTGTGTGTGTGTGTGTGTGTGTGTGTGTGTGTGTGTGTGTTTGTGTATAAGCGTAGATATGTTTGTGTGTGAATGTGTATGTATGTATAGATATATCAATATGTGTAGGCATGTTTAGGTGTGACTGTGTGTACTGTATGTGTGTGTAGAATAGGAATGTGTAATTGTTATAAGTAATATACAATAAGGGTCTCCATACCACTCTATTGTCAGTGTAATTGGTGCGTAAATTGGCATGTACTATTGGTAGCCTTTGTAGTCTAGTATGTGTAATGGGTTGGGAAGAACATGTAGTGGAATAGGGAGGGAAAATATATGTAATTGGGAGTACACGATGATATGGAATTAGCTGAAGCTAGAAATAGGCTCAGCGACGTAGCCAATTAGCCCTCCTGTAATTGGTCTACCCTCGTCTACGGCTATGGTGGTGTAATAGGGTAATGGGATGCTTACGTAACCCGTATTTATGAAACGTATTACGTGTACTACTTGAGTGTAGGGTCATTAAGGAAGGGGAGAAGGGAGGAGGAGAAGGAGGAAGAAGAAGAAGAGAGGAGGAGAAGGAGGAGGAAGAAGAAGAGAGGAGGAAAGGATGAGGAAGAAGAAGAGAGAAGGAGAAGGATGAGAAAGGATGAAGTAAGGGAGTAATAGAGGAGGAGGAAGAGGAGGTAGGAGCAAGAGCGTATATCACTGTCTTCCTCTCTTCCTCATTATTATTATTATTATTATTATTATTATTATTATTATTATTATTATTATTATTATTATTATTATTATTATTATTATTATTATTATTATCATTATTATTGTTATTATTATTATTATTATTATTATTATTATTATTATTATTATTATTATTATTATTATTATTATTATTATTATTATCATTATTATTATTATTATTATTATTATTATTATTATTATTATTATTATTATTATTATTTATTTATTATTATTATTATTATTATTATTATTATTATTATTATTATTATTTTATTATTATTATTATTATTATCATATTATTATTATTATTATTATTATTATTATTATTATTATTATTATTATTATTTTTTATTATTATTATTATTATTATTATTATTATTATTATTATTATTATTATTATTTTTTATTATTATTATTATTATTATTATTATTATTATTATCATTATTGAGGTAGTAGTCGTAGTAGTAGTCGTGGTATGTGCAGTGCCATTAGCAAGAGTAAGATTCCACAGTCCAAAGTTATAATTAAAGTAATTAGCTTGGTTAATGAGCCTTCTTGTTATCTCACCTGTAATTACCATCTTTTTCTAATCTCTTAATGATGTCTCTATCTACACACAAAAAAATAATTAAACTGTCAAATTAAATACATGAGAGTAAGAATATTGAGTTAATTAGTCCTGTTGAGTCAATTTTATCTAATTTGATGGTATTTTGAGTCAGTAAAAGCCTTAATATTCGGTTAAATAGGTAAAAAATTAATTGTCATAAAAATGGAAATTGAAGTAGTTTTTTAAGCTAGGAACTGACTAAATATAATTGTAATTACTTCATAGGCTGATTAGGAAGATTAATTACTGGGGTTATTAATTTTTTTACCTGTGACCCCTTATGACCTTGTTGGACTATACCTCAGGTAAGATTCAGGAAAATAGGTTAAATTTGGGTTAAAATAATTTGTTTTGTCTCTAAATTGGATCACACGACAAAAATTATCTCCGCAACTATAAGGAAAGGGGTAATTAATCTGGCTAATGACCTTTGAAGATAATACAGTGTTGATCACCTGTTTCTCGTACACCTGTCGACGTTCATCTCATTAACATATATACCATAATTAAGGTACTAGATCAGGTAATTAGATTGATAATTAATGTAAACCTTAAAAGCTATATTTCAGTCTCAAGGACACCTGGTATATTGAATTATTATTATTATTATTATTATTATTATTATTATTATTATTATTATTATTATTATTATTATTATTATTATTATTATTATTATTATTATTATTATTATTATTATTATTATTATTATTATTATTATTATTATTATTATTATTATTATTATTATTATTATTATTATTATTATTATTATTATTATTATTATTATTATTATTATTATTATTATTATTATTATTATTATTATGTATTGTTAATGCCATACCGTTTCTTATTCTTCTTCTATTTTGTTATCATTATCAGCTCTCTTTATCATCACACTTTCTTATTAATTCCTTAATAAACCAAATATTCCAGTTTGTCGTAAATCAGATTTTTATTCATTTATTATAATCGACATAATGGCATTTAATTCACGTATAATTTGCATTGATATTATAGTGATTACATTATCGGTGGAATAATGCATTACGTGAATTACCTAAATTACCTATGATAAATATTGAATTCTTGTGTGTGTGGGTACAGGAATATTGTTATTGTTGATGTTATTGTTTTTTATTTGTTGTAGTTGTTGTTGTAATCTTGTTATTTTTAATGTCCGTTGTTGTTGTTGATCGTCTTTATTATTAGTAGTATTAAACATTCACTATACTGTAAATGTTCTCCTTATCAACATTACTCTATATATCGTTCTAATATATCGTGATGGGACTGTGCCACTGAGCCCACTGTTATATATTGTATTATTATTATTGAGAGAGAGAGAGAGAGAGAGAGACGAATGGCCAGGTAAAATATTTGAGGTGTTGTGGCCGGCAGTGACAGGTGGCTGGCCATGTAAATATTGATATATCTGGGGGAAGGTAAACTGATGTTATATCTGATCTCTCTCTCTCTCTCTCTCTCTCTCTCTCTCTCTCTCTCTCTCTCTCTCTCTCTCTCTCTATCTCTATCTATCTGTCTACCTATCTATCTATTCATCTATCTATCCCTATCTATCTATCTATCTTTTACTCTCTATTCCATCGTTTCCTATCCTTTCTCTTTCCCCATCTCTCTCTCTCTCTCTCTCTCTCTCTCTCTCTCTCTCTCTTTCTCTCTCTCTCTCTCTCTCTCTCTCTCTCTCTCTCTCTCTCTCTCTCTCTCTCTCTCTCTCTCTCTCTCTCTCTCTCTCCCTCTCTCTCTCTCCACAATACCAACATTTGCATCACTTCTGGCACCTCTTGACTGACGGGTTCAACAACAAATTTTCCCCCAGATGTTTTTCCTGGATGCGGAGGACTAGAGTTTGTTTTTATTTCTATAACTTAATACAAATTCATTCATAGGTTTGGTTAGGTTAGTTTTTTCTTAGGTTTGGTTTGGTTAGGTTAGGTTATGTTAGGTTGTAATATACATAATCTCTTCTTCATAAACACAAATAAACATAAAAATTCCTCTGTAGTGAGACTTTATACAGGTAAATGTTGAACTAAAACATAATTAGTGTTTACTGTACTAACTTTAACCTCATCTTTGTTTCAGGTAAATGTCGCGTGTTACGTCACCGAGGTGTTGTTCTATCAGCTGTGTATGTAAACAAACTCTCTGACGTCATGAAGGTAAGTAAACAAAGCTGAGTGACGTGATTATTGGGAGTCTCTGGCCTGTAAACAACATCTCTGGGTGTAAACAAGAGCTGTGTTTGATGTCCCAGTGTCGTGTATGTGAACCACGACTGTTACGTCACAATGTTATATAGAACGAAGACTATTATGTCATTAGGCTATAAGAACACTGACACTTATACGTAAACACAACTTCTCTCTGACGTCATATATATATATATATATATATATATATATATATATATATATATATATATATATATATATATATATATATATATATATATATATATATATATATATATATATATAAACAAAATCACGTGGTAGAGTCAGCTGATCATGTAAACAGTGGTGTTATACTCGAGTTCTTTCGCTATGTTGAGAATGTTAGTCCGTCTGTCTCTACACACACACACACACACACACACACCAAAATGATCTGGTCCGGTACAGCCAATATTGTATGCAAATTATCTCCACAAACAGGATGATTTTGGGAGAATATCACAGCTTGTGGTCACATGGCAGCTGTCACCTTCCCAGTATTAACCAGAGCGAGATTGAAACGAGCTCCTGACTGGCTCGATCGTTGGTATTACGTCATCAGCGCGGCTGTAATTGGACAGTTCGCAGATATTGCGTCATAAGCGTGGTTCTGATTGGCTCATGGTCAGATATTACGTCATGAGCGATGCTCTTAATTGGTTCACGGTCAGATATTACGTCATCAGGCACAGAGTTGATTGGCTTATCACAGAACTTCCGTTTATTAAGCTTGTTGGTGATTGGTTCCCTTGCATATTCTATTTACGAAGCTCGATGGTAATTGGCTTACTCACAGAAACATTATAAAGCTCGATGCTGATTGGCTTACTCAGATAAACATTTGTGAAGCTCGATGTTGATTGGTGAACATTCTGTGCCTCAAGAACTAAGTTAATTTAAGAAGATCAATACGGAAGAAAACAACTATGAATAATCTAGAAATGTGTCTGTACTTGTTTTTGGTGTTTGTCTGTCTCTGTCTGTCTGTCTGTCTGTCTTCTGTTTGTCTGTGTGCGTTAGTTAGTCTATTTCAGAGTGTCTGTCTGTCTGTCTGTCTGTTAATCTGTATGTTAGTCTGTCTGTGTGTCTGTGTTTAGTCTATTTATGTGCTTGATAGTCTATGTCTGTCTGTCTGTCTGTCTGTCCAACAACAACAGCAAGAAAGACGCTGATTGGCTGGCACAGTTGGCTCTCATACATACCGTTTATTAAGCTCGGTGCTGATTGGCCCGATCAAAGAAGCCCACTTACTAAAACATGGCTGTCATTGGCCTAGAAAAAAAAACCCACAGCAAAAATCTAAATTCTGATTGGTTCACTCTGAGAGCTTCCGTTTGTTGAGTGAGACGGTGATTAATTGGCTGGTATAATTTCCGTATAAGAGAAGCGGAGTTTTGATTGGTTGGCTGACTACTCTGGACTGTACTCGAGGAAAGTACCGAATCACTCCAGGTTGGAGGGGTAGAAAGGGGTGAGGGGAAAGGAAGGGAGAGGTAATTTTTTTCAGAGTTGTAGCCTTGACCTTTGACCTCTTGACCTCTAAAACTTAACAGCTTTTGGCCTTTTTTTATTGACGAATATTTATGACATTTGTAAATACTTTAGGTCTTTCCGTCCTCCTGTTGTGCTGCTGACTTTCATACATACATCACGTGAAGTGTGGGACTCTAGTGTGAGATAGAGAGTAATGTCGGTTATCTTTAGAGCGTTGGCACTTGTACATGAACAAGAAGATGCTGGCACTCTAATTCACACACACACACACACACACACACACACACACACACACACACACACACACACACACACCCTGGAGGCCTCTGAAGTCCCTGGTGTAGCTTCACTCCACCTTCACTACAGCCTCCAACATTGCTCTCTCTCTCTCTCTCTCTCTCTCTCTCTCTCTCTCTCTCTCTCTCTCTCTCTCTCTCTCAGTAAGGACAGGGCCTTTGGGGATTAGGGGGAACTGATTTCATTGGAAAGAGAGGGACGTCCCCCGGCGGCGGAGGAGAGGCGGTAGGGGAGGGGCAGAAGAGGGAGGGAGGAGAGAGGGGAAGGGGGGATGAATGAGGAGGAAAGGAAGGAGGTGTGCAAGAAGTGGAGAGGGATAAGGGATGGGGGTGGAGGAGGAAGAGGGGAGGGAAGGAAGGTGAAGGAAGCATAATGGATACGATGGTAGAATGAAGTATAGAAGAGGAGGGAAGAGAAGAGTACAGAAGGGGGAGTGAAGGAGGGATGGAAAGGATTAGAGGAAAAGACGGAGAGACGGAGGAGAAGTGAAGGAGAGACATAAGGGTGGAGAAAGAAAGAGAGGAGAAAAGGAAGAGGGGTAAAGAATGGATGAAGAAAGGAGGGGAAGACATAGGGGAGAGAAGGCGGAGGAGAGGCGGAGGAAGGGCGGAGAAAGGGCGGAGGAAGGGCGGAAGAGGGAAGGAAGAGACAAAGGTTCGTAGGTTTCTTAAAGATCTGCTGACTTGGACAACCGGGAGGTGATTGACCATAGGAGAGATATCAACAGCATTACTATCAGAGTGTGACACTAGTAGACATACATGCATATATACACTAAGAAAGACAGCCTTACATACATGCTGACAGACACAGACAGAGTGACCTATAGACAGACAGACAGCCAGCCAAAAGACAGACACACCAACACAGACATTCAGACGGAACTACATACAGACACAGGGGGGCAGAGAGACTGTACCTACACACATACAGACACAGGGGGGCAGAGAGACTGTACCTACACACAGACAGACACAAACACTGGTGGACTTAAACCTCAACAATTTAGGCCTACAATAAAATGTTCCCACGTAGGCCTCTCTTATTGTCTAGTGAAGCGGAATTCCCGGATGCTGCCTTTTAGTGGTACAAACGAGAGAGAGAGAGAGTAATAACGGTTGTATCTTTTAATAATAATAATAATAATAACACACACCTTCAAGGCACGGTTTCCCCTCCTTGTATTCATAATGAGTCAACACAGTAACGATAAGATAAGAGAAATATCTAATACTTAAGATGAATCGTCGGCAAATGTAACGTAATGTACTGTGTATAATAATGAGGGCCTCACTCTCACTCGACCCGTTCTGAAAAGGATCGTTCATGGAGGTTACGTTTGTTGTTGTTGTTGTTGTTATTATTATTATTATTATTATTATTATTATTATTATTATTATTATTATTATTATTATTATTATTATTGTTATTATTATTATTATTATTATTATTATTATTATTATTATTATTATCATTATTGTGTCTATATGATTGTGTCTGCCTGTCTGTGGCCAATTTTCTCACCATTTCGTTTGCTAGACTAAGTATCTCGTCTGGGGGAGCTGGGAGTTTAATGGTGTGGTCTCTGGGATAGTGACAGGGGCTACGGTGTATAGGGCAGGGTGTTGGAAATGCGTTCGGGGATGTGGCAGGTGATCTACTATATATGAAGCGTTTAATAATAATAATATTAATAATTAACTGTTCATTGAAAGAGCATGGCAAATGGAAGGATGAAAATATACAGTTGCATAATTGGGGAACGGGTCTCTTGATTGACAAATAATATACAAGTAAAATATGTGATACAAATATGATATATAATGACTAGGTGGGGAGAACGTCATACTACAGGACATTTCAACATAGTGACAGTGCAAAAAGGTAAGAGTGACTGGGACTGAATACACTGGTTGATTACGAGTTGTTGGTAATTTCTACAATGGTTGGGACCGGACTGTTCTTATAGCGATCAGTAGGTGCTTGTATGGAATAGATGCGGTTGTGGTGTCAAACAGAAGGCAGAGTTTGTGTGACATGCTTTTTTGTCTCCCTCCCTCCCTCCCCTCCCTCCTCCCTCCTTTCATTCCTCCCTTCCTCCGTCATTCCCTCCCTCCCTTTCCTTATCCTCCTCTTTCCTGTTCCTCATTCACCTCACCCCATTCACTCCTTCCCATTTACAGCCTCACACAGGTATTCACACACCTCACCTCCCCCCCACACACACACACATACACACACAAATTACCATAACTCATAACAATAACATATTAATAACATATATAACGTAATTAATATAACAGTACAAAATATTTAAACAAATTACCATAAAATGTGTTTCAATTTATTTCATATTTTTGCTCCTGTAAATAACATATCTCTGAGATAATTAATTTAACCATATTTTTCATTAATTTGTAGAATATATAATCGAATTTTGGATTTTATCTTCGTATAATGTTTTTGTGTTTAGGAAATAATGTGTTTGTTTGTTTGTTTGTTTTTGTTTGTTTGTTTGTTAGGTAATATAAATACACTAATACACACACACACACACACACACACACACACACACACACACACACACACGCCTAACCTAACCTAACCTAACCAATCTCCCTTGTGGTGTGTTTG
>NW_024752480.1:230000-232500 GCF_018991925.1 Homarus americanus
CAAAGGGAACACTTAAGAGACACAAGTAGGGTAATGAATTAGGAAAAGAAGAAGAGAAGGAAGAACAGAGAGAGATGGGATAATTAGGGTGGTTAGGGGAGAGAGAGAGAGTAAAATAACCGGAAATAATAAGAAAAGCGAATAAAAACGTAACGAAACTGACAAAATATGAATGAATAAAAAATGAATAAAAAATAAATGTAACTTAAAAACTGAAGAAAAATGTAAGAAAAAAAACAAACAAACAAGAAAATAAAAAAAAAAACGAATAAAAACTGATCAAAACATAAAAACAACCTAACCTAACCTAACTTAACCTAACCTACCCTAATCTAACCTAACCTACCCTAACTCTAACCTAACCTAACCTAAACAGCAAAGGTAAATTGGCAGACGTAGAGGAAATTGAATGAATGTTCGCAATACCTGAAGCAGAATAAGACTCCCGGTGAACTGAAATAAACTTGGAATAAATTGGTGTCCTCTTTTCTCAGAACAAACTCTCGCAATGCTCTAGTAGTGAGGAAATTGTCGAATAAAGGGTAAAGGGGCTGTTTTATTATGGGCTGCTTAAGTTGAGGGCTGTTTAGGGTAAGGGCTGTTTAGGGTAAGGGCTGTTTAAATGGCAAAGGATAGGATTAGGGGGCTGTTTTATTTAGGGCTGTTTAGGGTAAGGGGGCTGTTTAAAGGGTGAAGGGTAGGATTAGGGGGTTGTTTTTCTAAGGGCTGTTTAGGGTAAGGCGGCTGTTTAAAGGGTGAAGGGTAGGATTAGGGGGTTGTTTTTCTAAGGGCTGTTTAGGGTAAGGGGGCTGTTTAAAGGGTGAAGTGGGTAGAGCTGCTTAAAGGGTAAAGGGACTATTTAAATAAAGGGTAGGGTGAAAAGTGAAGGAAAGGAGGGCAGAAAAGTACGGAGGAAAAGGTATATATAACAGAGAGATGGGAGTGGCATGAGGCAGAAAGTAGGAGGAAAGGTATATATAACAGAGAGATGGGAGGAAAAGGAGGGCAGAAAGTAGGGAGGAAAGGTATGTGAGAAATTGTAAGGTGAAGACTCGGGGCTACTCGACTCCGGGGGCAAAAGAAGTGAAGGCGAGAGTGACGCCTGGTAGAACCCTTACAATACCTGCTGCCTCTCTCTCTCTCTCTCTCTCTCTCTCTCTCTCTCTCTTTCTTTCTTTCTTTCTCTTCCTCTCTCAACACTCGTTCATCTCTCTCTTAACATTCTTTCTCCATCTCTTTATCTCTCTCTTCTCTACGTCTTATCTCTTGCCGATATGAGACAAATGATGTGCTTAGATTTGTGCTGGGAGGTGCTAGGAGGTGCTGGGAGGTGGGTGAGTGCTGGGAGGTACTGGTAGGTGGGTGCTGGGAGGTGAGTGTTGGAAGGTGTGCGAAGGAGGTGGGTGCTGGGAGGTGGGTGCTAGGGGGTGGGTGCTGGGAGGTGGGTGCTGGGAGTGCTGGGAGGTGGAGTGAAGGGGCTGGTATCTAGAAGGTGTCAGCATGAATTGACAGAGGAAGGAGGAGGCTCTACCTTTCCCCCACAGCGGCACGCCTTCTTCAGTATGATCCACTGCCAGATGTAAAGAATAATGAAAATGTGTATGAGTGACAGAAAGTCTTCGCCCCCCTCTCTCTCTCTCTCTCTCTCTCTCTGTCTCTCTCTCTCTCTCCGGGCCTTCATAAGCTAGACAGACCCATCATAACAACGGCCCAGCTGGCAGACACAGAAGGCTGACATCACCACTACCACTACTACCCTTCCTCCACCACCATCACCACTGCTACCACCTTCCTCCACCATCATCACCACTACCACTACTACCCTTCCTCCACCACCACCACTACTACTAGCAACAACATCACTACCCTCACTACCACTCACCACCACCAACAACTACCACCACCACCACCAACCACCACCGCCCTCACCACCCTGGGCAGACGGTGAGACGCCCCCAGCCTGGCCATGAGCCAACGAGTTATCAAGGAGAGAGAAGGAATGACGCAGCGGAGATATTACTCAATGGGAGTTCTTCCATGACCCCCGTCTCTTGGTGGGGGGGGGGGGGGGGCTGGGAGGGGGTGTATGAGGGAGGGCTGGTAGGGGCTTAAGGGGGTCTGGGTGGGTAGCGTATAACAGCGGCGCTTCCCTTCCTCACGACTGTCGACACTCATGACAAATATTTTCTCTAAGGAAGGACTCATAAGGTGTTTGATGATAGTGTAACAGATGTCAGACAGGTGTGAAAAAAATTGAACACCTGTGCATCATAGGGGATGGCTTAAATTAACGTACATACACCACTGAACTACGGTAATTACTAGTGCTTGGGTGGGGGGAGGAGGGCTAGCATCTGTACAGGTAAACTTCTAATTCTTTCTTAATCCGTAAACTGATTTATGTCAAGGAGGGGATGTAGCAAGGGGAGGAAAGGAGAGGAGGGGGAGGGGTTAGGGGGTGTAGTGGAGGGATAGAGAGAAAGGGAAGGAGGAAGGAAGG
>NW_024752480.1:240000-245000 GCF_018991925.1 Homarus americanus
ACCTATAACTTGTACCTGTACCTGTAACTTGTACCTGTACCTATAACTTGTACCTGTACCTATAACTTGTACCTGTACCTGTAACTTACCTGTACCTATAACTTGTACCTGTACCTATAACTTGTACCTGTACCTGCTTGTACCTGTACATCTGTACCTGTAACTTACCTGTACCTGTAACTTGTACCTGTACCTATACTTGTACCTGTACCTATAACATGCCTGTACCTATAACTTGTACCTGTACCTGTAACTTGTACCTGTACCTGTAACTTGTACCTGTACCTGCTAACTACCTGTACCTGCTTGTACCTGTACCTATACTTGTACCTGTACCTGTAACTTGTACCTGTACCTATAACTACCCTGTACCTGTAACCTGTACTAACTTGTACCTGTACCTGTAACTTGTACCTGTACCTGTAACTTGTACCTGTACCTTCTTGTACCTGTACCTATCTTGTACCTGTACCTATAACTTGTACCTGTACCTATACTTGTACCTGTACCTGTAACTTGTACCTGTACCTATAACTTGTACCTGTACCTATAACTTGTACCTGTACCTATAACTTGTACCTGTACCTACTCTTGTACCTGTACCTGTAACTTGTACCTGTACCTGCTTGTACCTGTACCTGTAACTTGTACCTGTACCTGTAACTTGTACCTGTACCTATAACTTTCTACCTTTGTACCTATATAACTTGTACCTGTACCTGTCTTGTACCTGTACCTATAACTTACCTGTACCTATTGCTTGTACCTGTACCTGTAACTTGTACCTGTACTTTACCTGTACCTATCTTGTACCTGTACCTGTAACTACCTGTACCTGTAACAGCCTGTACCTGTAACTTGTACCTGTACCTGTAACTTGTACCTGTACCTGTAACTTGTACCTGTACCTGCTTATACCTGTACCTATCTTGTACCTGTACCTGTAACTTGTACCTGTACCTGTAACTTGTACCTGTACATAACATACCTGTACCTGTAACTTGTACCTGTAACCTATAACTTGTACCTGTCTTATACCCCTACCTCTAACTTTTACCTGTAACTCGCACCTGCACCTGTAATACAGTTTCAGATTAAACCACAAAATACCTCAAGACATAACACAAGTTGATCGTTAAATCCGGGTCGTAAAGTTAGGGCGGGAATAACAGAGACTTTAAGTAATTACCATAAAGTGCTTCAGCCGATGGAAAGTTGAGCATTAAAGCACACCGAGAAACGACTACAGCCTCGGGGGGTGGGGGGGTAAAAGTGAACGGAGCCGGAACTGGAAATGAACCCGGAACTGGAAATGAACCTGAACCCGGAACTGGAAATGAACCTGAACCCGGAACTGAATACGAACCCGGAATTGGAAAGAAACCCTGAACCTAGAACTGATAACGAACCCGAATCCGGAACTGATAATGAACACCGAACCCGGAAATGGAAATGAACGTGAACTCAGAACCGATAACGAACACCAAACCAAGAAATGAACCCGAACCCGAAACTGGCTTGTAAACGAACCCCAAATCTCTCTATATACTAAATTATTGGTTTGATTAGATGAGATTACGTTTGGCGGCTGGTTAAGTCATAAGGGAGTTGGCTTTGTTTAGGATTAGGTTAGGTTAGATTAAGTCGAGTTACGTTACATTGAAGTGTGTGTGTGTGTGTGTGTGTGTGTGTGTGAGTGTGAGTGTGTGTGTGTGTGTGTATGTGTGTGTGTGAGTGTGTTTGTGTGTGTGTATGTGTGTGTGTGAGTGTGTTTGTGTGTGTGTGTGTGTGTGTGTGTGTAATAATTATACTCTTATCTCTCTCTCTCTCCTCCTTCTCTCTTTCCTTCCTCTCCCTCTCTCTCTCTCTCCTTCTCCCTCCCTCACCTCCCTCCTTCCTCCCATAAACATCTCCCTCTCCCCACCTCCTCGTATACCTGTGTTTTTATATGTATGTCTTGGTTGTTTACATACAGAGTGAGGCAGATCAGGTCATCACACACACACACACACACACACACACCACACACACACACACACTGCCGCCGCCTAGTGTGTATAGAAACAAGTGTATAGATTCTTGTATGGTCGTGGGTGATACAGAGAGAGAGAGAGAGAGAGAGAGAGAGAAGGAATTTTTCAGCATACATCACTAAAACCTTCCTTCCTTCCTCCATTCCTCCTCCACTCTCCTCTCTCTCTCTCTCTCTCTCCCCTACCTCCTCCCCACCCCTCCCTCTGGCGAAGGACTTTACGTTACAGGTCCTGGAGGCCCACCAGGAGTCGCAGAAGGTGGATGTGATAGGGTGTTCCTTAGCGGCTAGGTGCTGGAGGTGGGAGTGATGGGGTGGTGTGTGTGTGTGTGTGTGTGTGTGTGTGTGTGTGTGTGTGTGTGTGTGTGTGTGTGTGTGTGTGTGTGTGTGTACTGTGTGTGAATATGTATGTATATCAATTCTCTTTCTCTCTCTCTCCTTTCTCTCTTTTGTCCTCTCTTTCACCTTACTCTCTCTCACCCCTGTCTCTCCCCCTCTCTCCCCTGTCTCTCCACTCTCTCTCTCTCTCCCTTCCCCCTCTTCCCCCTCTCTCTTTGTCTCCCTATATTTATCTCTTGATTAATGGTCCTAATATAAGCAGAATTCGAATCGTGAGCAAGATTAATTAACACAAACAAGGTCAAGAGGTGGTCAGGTGAGAGATTGCACTGATGATGATGATGATGATGATGATGATGATGATGATGATGGCAATAATAATGATAATACTCGCAATCTCTTCCACAAAGTAGTACAATAAATATATATCTCTATATAATACTCATCAATATTTATAACTATATTATGTTCACCAATAACAAATTATTTAGTAATCTATTTATCTCTCGATTTTATGCATCTTTTTATATCTGTTTGTTTATGTATGATTTGTCTATTTATTAATTTTTGTAGGAATGATTTATTTTTATTCTCTGTCCGTTTCTCTCTCTCTCTCTCTCTCTCTCTCTCTCTCTCTCTCTCTCTCTCTCTCTCTCTCTCTCTTCTCTTCTCTCTCTCTTCTCTCTCTCTTCTCTCTCTCTCTCAGCTACACAGGAAGACAGAGAAGAGACTTTTAAACCTTTATTTCAATCGCGGGCGAGGCGGCCCCTGGGAGGCATCAGTCGAGGATAGTTATGGCACATAAAAGTAGGGTCACTATCCCCCGAGAGAGGGGTGTGTGTGGGGATAGAGAGTGTGTGTAGGGGAGAGAGGGTGTGTGTGTGTGTGTGTGTGTGTGTGTGTGTAGTAGAGGGAGAGAGGCGTGTGTGTAGGGAAGAGAGGGGGTGTGTGCGTAGGGGAGAGAGGGTGTGTGTGTGTGTAGAGGAGAGAGAGAGAGAGAGGTGGATGAGAGAGTTGAAAAAGCAAGAGCCAGCTCTCTCTCTCTCTCTCTCTAAGTCTTACGATGGATCAGTATTTCCCCAGCACTCACAATCTTCCCCTCGTCAATGCTGGCTTTAACCTCCTGTGGTTACTGAGGGTTGAGCTGATGGCTGTGTAAATGTTTTAGGTCTACACGGCCTTTACACACACACACATACACATACATACATACATACATACATACATACATACATACATACATACATACATACATACATACATACATTCATACAGACAGACAGACAGACAGATAGACAGATAAATAGATAGATAAATAGATATATAGATAGATAGATAGAAAACTCGGTAAATGTCTCTCACTTGGAGATATTTGGTCGTGAGACAAAGGTGTGGAGGAGAGAAAAACAAACCCAGTTTCTCCAAGGCTTACAAGTGGTCATCTCTCCGGGGCATTCTGAGTCCAGTCTTACTTTCTTACTAGTTAAGTGTGTGTGTGTGTGTGTGTGTGTGTGTGTGGTGTGTGTGTGTGTGTGTGTGTGTGTGTGTGTGTGTGTGTGTGTGTGTGTGTGTGTGTGTGTGTGTGTGTGTGTGTGTGTGTGTGTGTGTATATAATTGGAAATAGTGGTGTGTGAATTGTGTTTATTATTATTATTATTATTATTATTATTATTATTATTATTATTATTATTATTATTATCATTATTATTATTATTATTATTATTATTATTATTATTATTATTATTATTATTATTATTATTATTATTATTATTATTATTATCATTATTATTATTATTATTATTATTATTATTATTATTATTATTATTATTATTATCATTATTATTGTTATTATCTATTCCTGTTCTGTTTCTTCTATTGTTTTTGTTGTTGTTCTTCTTCCTGGCCATGTAATCGTGCAGTCTTGTGTGTTAAGACCAATTTACATACACTGGAAGATACCCTAAGATTTCCTGCACATTGTCCACCATGAATATGCAGATGTTGGTAGTGTTTTTTGTCTCATTTTAGTATAGTCATCCCTCTTTTCGTTTTCTTCTTTGTTTTTCCGTTTTCTGTTGCATTATTTTTGTTTTTTACCTTTTTATTTTATTTGTTTTCGTTTTTCGTTGTTATATTTCGTTTTGTTGATGTTTTTACGTTTATTTTAGTCATGTTATGTCATCTCCCTCTCTGTCTCTCTCTCTCTTTCTAATATCTCAATAAAGTCATGCCCTCTCCTCTCTTTCTTTTTCTCTTTCTCTCACTCACCAAAGTCCTCCTCTCTCCTTCCCTCTATCTCTCTCTTACACTCATAAACTCCTTTATCTCCACCCTTCTCTCTCTCTCTCTCTCTCTACTGAACCAAGCGTATCACATCTCCTCAGGACACAGTCGACGCTGTTCGACTTATTTACACAATTGCTCTTTCTTTTATACACTTTTTACGCCTTCTTTTACACGTTATACTTTTCTTAATCAACAAACACGTCGTGGGTGTGTGTGTGTGTGTGTGTGTGTGTGTGTGTGTGTGTGTGTGTGTGTGTGTGTGTGTTAAGACGTGTTATAGTGTATCTGTGGGGGGGTGGGGATGAAGAGAGGGAGGGTGGTTGATGATGGTGTTGGAGAGGGT
>NW_024752480.1:250000-265000 GCF_018991925.1 Homarus americanus
ATTCATATAAAAAATCTCGTTTTGATGAGTCACAGGTACGACAGGTTAATTATAGGTGCGCTAAGGTGTTCCTGGGATGTGAGGAAGAGTAGAAGGAGGAAGATGTGGAGGAGGAGGGGAAGGTGGAAGATGAAGTGGAGGTAGGAGGAGGAGGAGGAGGAGGTAACGATTGTATAGAGTAGGTAATGTCTTGGTAATAATAATAATAATGACGAAATAATCATAGTGAAAATGCCATTAATGATATCCGTAAAAAATAGAGGGAATTATACCTACCTGTGTGTGATTAAGCAAAGCCCTCAAAAAAGGTGGATATTGTTTTTACCTGTGTGTGAAATAACTATACCTGTAAAAAAATAGAAAACAGTTTTGCAATGTTTTCTCGCATGTAGTTGATGTTGATGAAGTGTTTTACCATCTGCAACATGAGTGTGAGGATAAAATGCATGAGTTTTGTTGTTGCAGACGTCAGCTACACAACACACCACCAAAATGACTTCATTCAGTTGGTTTAGAGAAGAGTGAGAGTGTGTGTGGGTGTGTGTGTGTGTGTGTGTGTGTGTGTGTGTGTGTGTGTGTGTGTGTGTGTGTGTGTGTGTGTGTGTGTGTGTGTGTGTGTGTGTGTGTGTGTGTGTGTGTGTGTGTGTGTGTGTGTGTGTGTGTGTGTGTGTGTGTGTGTGTGTGTGTGTGTGTGTGTGTGTGTGTGTGTGTGACTGCTTGATGACTAAACACCTTAATCCTCCCACCCCCAACTTCCCCACCACCTCTTCCTTTATCTCACCTTTACCTCACACCTCCTCATCCTCCATCCTTCCCCCTTCCACTTCCTACCTCCTCCTCCTCCAGCACCTCCTCCTCCAGCACCTCCTCCTCCAAATACCCTTTTTATCCTCGACAGCCGCGTTTCAGATTTCTCTCCAAGAACCACAACTCAGTCCTTGTTCTTAACCACCTCCCAAACGTCTCCTCTGATGTATTGACACAACTTTAGGATCACATGAAGATTAGCTCCCCCAGCCTCACTCTTCCAGCTTACTTCACCTGATGATTAAGCACCCTAACGTTAATCTCTCTCTCTCTCTCTCTCTCTCTCTCTCTCTCTCTCTCTCATCTACACACACAACACGAATGTACCGGAGTTGTCTTGTGTTTTTGTCCGCCGCAGTTGTCTTGGAATCGGCCTTTCAAAATACCCTCGGGAACTCCCCCTTGCACATGTAAACAACCTCCATTTGGTCTCGCTGGAACGTTTCCTAGAGATTTTGGGCCAAGAAGTGCTAGAAACGTTTACAGGAACATATTTTTTTTTTTTACTTGTGTGTGTGTTTTTGTTAAGTAATTTACAGATGGTAGTGAAGGTGAGGGTGAGGTGTTTTTCTATTTGTATTTTGAAGTAACAGTACAGGTATGGATACAAATGAATTACAGGTATGGCTACAGGTATAGGTGTGACTACAGGTATGGATACAGGTTCAGGTATAATTACAGGTATGAATAAAAGCACAGGTATAATTACAGGTATGGATACAACACAGGTATGATTAAAGGTGTGGATACAAGTACAGGTGTGACTGCAATTTAGGATACAGGTAGGAGTACAGGTATAGGTCAAATTACAGGTATAGATGTAATTATTATTATCATTACACTTAATTATACACGTATAGGTACAAGTTATGTCACAGGTGCACACATATATCATTAGAGATACAAGTACGGTTATAAGACTGGTACTAGTGAAGGTACAGGTAGATCTACAGGTACAAGAAAAGGTGCAATTTGTCTGTCTCTTCCTGTCCTTTCGTCTTTTTGTCTGTCTATATGTCTCTCACTTTCTGTATATCTGTCTATCTATCTGTCATACACACAGGCACATTCTCTCTCTCTCTCTCTCTCTCTCTCTCTCTCTCTCTCTCTCTCTCTCTCTCTCTCTCTCTCTCAGCGCCCCCACCTTGCCTGGGGTGGATCAAGGGACACAGTATCCCCAAGAAGGGAAGGGGAGGAGAGTGGTGAGAGTGAGAGCAAAGTGCTGACATAGACGACAGGTAGACACACTCACATCTCTGTCTGTCTGTCTGTCTGTCTGTGTCTATCTATCTATCTAATATTTTCTTTCTGTCTATCAATCTTTTTTTTTCTCTCTCTCTCTCTCTCTCTCTCTCTCTCTCTCTCTCTCTCTCTCTCTCTCTCTCTCTCTCACATGCCTCACTATTCCTATAAGATATTGACTTATGTTTATTGCGACCCGGAAATAAAATCTTTCTTCGAGTTGTTCCAAAAAGTTATGAAATATTTTCCTCCGTCGGGTCGAAGTTGGCAAAGAAAATTTCCCCCGTAAGTATTAACTATTGAAGGTTTCGTACATGTCCTTAAGGGGTCAGTGTGTGTGTGTGTGTGTGTGTGTGTGTGTGTGTGTGTGTGTGTGTTTTTAACTCGTGTGTATGTATGTATGTTCGTATATTTTTTTACATTAACATCTAATTATAAAAGAATGCTTGTGTGTGCGTTTAATATGTGCGTGTATATGATTGTTTTTTGTGTCTGTATGTATTTATAAGACCTTGCATATGTGCATGTACGTATATCCCCCCTTTGTGTATGTACGTATGCGTGTGTCATGATATCGTGTACATAAATCAAATTCCATTCATGATTAAGCAAAATATATAACAGGAGTTAGACGTTGGACACAGACAGCGTTTAAAGATCCTCCTCACTCACCCAGGAGGCAAGGGGCAGCATCCATCAGTCTGGTCAGTAAAAGGGAATATTTTTGTGGGTGATTTAACGCAGTAAATTAAATAAATAAATAAATAAACTTAAAGAAAATGGCAAAGTTAACCTTAATCATTGTTATTATTTTCATTATTTTTGTTATATTTATTGGCATCATTATTATTATTTATTTACACATTATCATCATCATCATCATCATCATAGCCATCACCTCCTCCTCCTCATCATCATCCTTCTCACCCTCTTTCCCTCCTCCTCCTCCTCCTCCTCCTCTTGGTGTTCCCATTCCCAGTAATAACACGACAGGACTTGGAATATTCCCGCCACCAATTTTTTCCCTTGTTCGCCCCACAATGGTCAATATGCACTGCTCCCCTCCTCAAAAATGTATATGTCTTTCTTTCACACACTACTGAGTCCCCTTTCGCACTGTCTCACACTCGCACATTCCAGGCCACCTCTCGCACTCTCTGTCTTGCTGTCATTTTCCTCGTGTACCACCGTTCGAGCTTACTGTCTGTCTGCCTGTCTGTCTGTCTTTTATCTATGTCTCTCTTTCTCACTCGCTCACTCACTCACACCGGCTTTCTATTTCACTCACTCACTTACTCACCCACTCACTCAAAAAGAGAGAGGAGAGAGAGAGAGAGAGAGAGAGAGAGAGAGAGAGAGAGAGACCAAATTCCAATACTTCTTTTGGAATACAATGCTAATTTCTCTCTCCACCCGTCACTCAGATTATTGTCGTTCTTAATACACCAACACCGTCAATGTGAACTACTTTCTTCCTCTTAACACCTCCTATCCCCAACACCCCTCTCCCCAACACCTCCCATCCCCAACACCCCTCTCCCCAACACCTCCCATCCCCAACACCCCTCTCCCCAACACCTCCATCCCCAACACCCCTCTCCCCCAACACCTCCCATCCCCAACACCCCTCTCCCCAACACCTCCCATCCCCAACACCCCTCTCCCCAACACCCGTCTCCGCTACACCCCCTCCGCTACACCCTCCACCCCTCCCCAACACCTCCCCACCCCTCCGACAATCCATTCGCCTGTGACCCCATAAATCACCTGAATGATAATTTGGTATTGTGGGTAAAGTGTGTGTTGGGGGGAGGGTGTAGTGGGGGAGGGTGTAGTGGGGGAGGGTGTAGTGTAGTGTGAGTGTTTGGGAGGATGAGTGAGAGGTGTGTGTGTGTGTGTGTGTGTGTGTGTGTGTCAGCAGTCATGTGTAGGCCGTGTACATCAGTGGGGTGTGGTGGGGTGGGCACGTGGTGGGGTGGGAGTGTGGTGGGGTGGAGTGTGAGAATGAGCCTGGAGGTTGACATATCAATATCTTCTTCATTATTTACAAGTTCCACGGTCGCCGCTATTACGTGTTATTGTCGCTCACCTGGGG
Source organism: Homarus americanus (assembly GCF_018991925.1). Lineage (NCBI taxonomy): Eukaryota > Metazoa > Arthropoda > Malacostraca > Decapoda > Nephropidae > Homarus > Homarus americanus. The sequence goes on from NW_024752480.1 coordinate 254,145, forward strand.
AGGAGAGCAGGGCAGGTAGGGCAGGTAGGAGGGAGTGTTAAAGTGAGCAAGGGAGGCAGGTGTGGAGTGCCAGGGAGAGGGAGGGAGGCAGGTATGGAAGGTAGGGAGGAAGGAGAACGAGGGAGGGAGGGCAGATGTGGCATGGTGTTGTTGTTGGGGAGGGAGGGAGGGAGAGAGGAATGCCGTCTGTCGCACCTCACCCCCCCGCATTAATCACACACACACACACACACACACACACACACACACACACACACACACACACACACACACACGCATTACAACACTGCCGGCCAAGGACATTAAACTTACACAGAGACTCTACTATAATGAGATACGTTCCTCCTTCACCACCCCAGCACCCCCCACTGGAGAAAAAAGGGTACAATTTTGTGAGTATCGAGACGGGGTTCGAACCTAATCCCTTCGCTTCCTGCATTATCCAGGAAACAGAGTGAGAGATCACCAGTGACAGAAGGATCTTATACCTGTCTGTAAAAGGATCCTACCGTGAATATTTCTACTTAGTGAAACGTTAAACAGAAAATAGAGTTAACAGGTGTGAGGCACTGTACTCGATCACCTTCATATCCCCAACTGTAACGTCAGGTACTCACTCGCAACTGGGTCGACTTGGGGGAGGGGGGGGGGGTTGAGGTAAGGGGTGATTATTCTGGGGTTATGGACCTATAAGCAAACAATTACAATATATATTAAGGAAAATATTCAATCTTATTTTTCCCTATAAGTAAGATTTACATGATAATTTACCTTATTTACCTTATTTACCTTAATAATTTACCTTATTTACCTTATTAATTTACCGTATTTACCTATGGGGAATTATTCTCTTACCTAGTTCTTTTCTATACACAAATGGTAGTAAATGTATGACACTATTTACACCCCAGAGTATAGAGAAATAGACCCTATGAGTCTCTGTCACAAAGGTGGGTATTATAGTCAGTTGTCATTGTCGGCTCCTCGGTGGGTTAAGGTCGGAGGTGAGAGTCGAGGACGTGGAGTCGACGATGAAGGGATAAGAAACGGTGGATATTCCTCTCTCTCTCTCTCTCTCTCTCTCTCTCTCTCTCTCTCTCTCTCTCTCTCGTGTGTGTGTGTGTGTGTGTGTGTGTGTGCTAGGGATATACAGTCCTTATTTGAGAAGATCTTTACCTACCACTACCACTACCACCACTACCACCACTACCACCACTACCACTACTACTACCACCACTACCAGTACTACCACCACCACCACCACTACTTTCCACCACCACCTACCACTACTACCACCACCACTACCACCACTTCCACTACTACCCACCACCACTACCAGTACTACCACCACCACTACCACCACTACTACCACCACCACACCCACCACCACCACCACCACCACACTACCAGTACTACCACCACCACTACCACCACCACCACCACTACCAGTACTACCACCACCAATACCACCACTACCACCAGCCTCAACAATAAGCCCCGTAATAACATAACTAATTTATTTAATAAATTGTCTCTTGTGTGTGTAAGAAACGTGACTTATGCTTAACAACCCTGGTAGGTGAACCACTTAACAACGACAACAACAACAACAACAACAACAACAACAACAACAACAACGGAAACAACACGAAAAATAACAACAACGGAAACAACACGAAAAATAACAACAACAACAACAACAACAACAACAACAACAACAACAACAACATCATCAACAACAACACGAACAATAACAACAACAACATCAACAACAACAGCAATAACAACAACATAAACAACAACAGCAAACAACAGCACGAACAATAACAACAATAACAACAACGTCAGCACCTCTCAACCCCATTATGATACAGTGATGTCAGCAGTAACGTCAGTCTTATTATTATTATTATACAACTGACAACACCACTATTTATACCACTACTACTACTACTACTACTACTACTACTACTACTACTACCACTACTACCACTACTACTACTACTACTACTACTACTACTACTACTACTACCACTACCACAATTACCTCCACTACCACCACTTCTACCACCACCAACATCGTGAATTCTTGTCAGCAACTGAATTATACCGGCCTCTGGATCGCCGTCAGCAACTGTCAGTCTCACTATTATACAGCGACGTCAGCAGCAGTGTGGGGAGGGGGGGGGGGTCATTACCACCATCACCACAACTACCACCACCTCGTCAGCACGTCAATGATTCTAGTTCTCTCCAGCATCACCGTCAGCCCCTGTTAGCTCCGTCAGCAATTGAATTTTAGCTTCCTACAACAATACTGTCAGCGCATTTTAGCATTAACACCTATCAGCATCTGCACCTGGTAGCACCGTCAGCACTGTCAGTCTCACTACCATTCAAATGCTCTGTCATCAGCCATCAGCACCACCCACCACCAGAACGTCTTCATGTCAGCCGTCAGCACCACCACCCGAAAGCCCCGTCATAAGCTGTCAGCATTTTCACTAGACAGCTCCCGTCAGCCCCTGTCAGCCCACGTCAGCACTGTCAGCACGGCCGTCATGTAGGTCTTAGGTGGGACAAGTTACTTAAGAGGGAAGGGTTTGCCACACACACTTAAGCACGTGCAGCCACTCCCTCTGTGTGTGTGTATGTGTGTGTGTGTGTGTGTGTGTGTGTGTGTGTGTGTGAGTGTGTGTGTGTGTGTGTATCCAGGAGAACATCATACAATTCCACCTGTCTAAATGTACCTACCTGATTTCCTACCTTCCTAACCTTTCATACCTGTCCGTCTATCTGTCCGTCTACCTGTCCGTCTACCTGTCCATCTATACGTCATCCACATATCCCAGCTGCATCACCCACTAATTCTATCAAACACAACAACACAACCTTAACTAAACACCCCCCTTTCAACCCGGATTTAATCAATTATTCACAGGTAACCTAAAACCATTCAGGTATTCAATCTTACCTGTTCAATATTACCACAACAACCTGAACACACACACACACATACACACACACACACACACACACACACACACACACACACACACACACACCTGGGATTAATGTACACTAATTTTTTCCACTTACCTGTTGTTTCATTCGTTTATCTGGGTTAAACGAGATTATACGGTCGTTAGAACTATCTCGTTGAACTTCGGTGGGGGAGTTGAAAGGAAGGGTGGAGGGTGTAAGTGAGTGGGAAGTGTGTTTGTGTGTCATTTTATTCTTGAGGAGATGAGGGGCTTGAATGTTTTGTACGTGTGATATTCCCTCTCTGTCTACACTACACTACACTACACTACACTACACTACACCTCAAGATACTAATGATGTGTTTTTCTTGCGTATTTTTTTTTTTCACAGAGTAGCTAGAGTCAGCTGATGGAGGTAGTAAGTCCCAACATGTGGCAGTGAGAGGGCCGTTGTGTGTTACAGTGAGGCTCTGTGGTGGTGGTCTTTATATGGGAGTTTTTTGTTTTGTGGGGTTTTCGAGGCACTTGAGGAGGGTGAGGTGGGAGGGGGTAGAGAGGATTTTTACGTTGATGTGGTGTATGGATTTGGTTTGTTGTTGTTGTGGATTTTGTTGTTCCTTTTCTTGTTGTTGTTGCTGTTGTTGTTCGTCTTCTTCTTTTACCTCGTTCCCAAAGGTTAAAAATCCTCTCTTACCCTGTTTATCTGTCTCTCTCTCTCTCTCTCTCTCTCTCTCTCTCTCTCTCTCTCTCTCTCACACGTAATGCAATGGTTGCCTTTGATCTATATAGGCATATAAATATAAATACAAATTAATCTAAAAATTTATAAAAAAAAAGTAATCACCCAGAAATGTAATCCAGTTCCCAGTGAATTATTGGCCAGGAAATGTAATTATTTATTCATAAACAACAGTCGAAAAATAATTATTTCTTACTAATATATTCATGAATAAATATGGTGCTTTTTAATCAATACGTGAGTACAAATAGCTAATACTAAAACTACTGTACTAGCAATGTAATGTACTAGCAGAGGAAGCATAGGATCAGAAAGACAGTTTTATTCCTGAGGTGCCCGTCCGTCCGTCAATTTCGTCCGTCCGTCCGTTCATCCATCCGTGCGTCCGTCCTGGTGGTAGTCGACGCGATAACTTGAACAAATATCAATGGATTTTGTTTACACTTTTAACGTGGATAATTATGTCACAATTTAATGTTAGACGGTGTAAGTTATAAGTCTTTTCTGTCGTTAATGTTATGGCTTGGTGAGAGAGAGAGAGAGAGAGAGAGAGACATATTAGTACACTCACTGTGATATATAGTATGGGACCTGAACGCGTTGCTGCCGGGAATTTTTCGTGAATAGAGTCGTTCTATTGACCACATTCTCAGGTAATGGTCTCCTCATTCACCTGTTCCCCTCAATATTCCCCTCACCTCACCTACCAACTCCCCTCACTCCCCTTCACCTCATCTAGATACTCCCCTCACACCCCCCCCTCACCTCACCACACATACCCCTCTCACTCTCTCACTTAGTCCCCTTACCTCTCCTTCTCTTATTTCCTTCCTTCCTTCCTTCTTTGCTTCCTTTTCCTTCTGTCCTAGGCTGTCCAACGCCTCTCCCGTCCAGCCTTTCACACACACACCACACACACACACACACACACACACACACACACACACACACACACACACACACACACACCATCCTAGAGGCACAGACATACACCAGCATCGGAGGGCAGCCGCGCACCATCAGGATTAAAGTGGCCCTCCTCCCCACCCCTTCGTGACCCCTCCTCCCCCCTCCTTCTGACCCCTCCTCCCCCACCCCTCACGTGACCCCTCTCCTCCCCTCCCCCTGACCCTCTCTCCTCCCCCACGTGACCCCTCCTCCCCCACTACTCAGGCAAGAGTAAACTCGATACAGGGCCGACCAGGTGACCTCAGGTGGTGCCAGCCCTCAGCTAATAGGTATTTTGGTGCCGGGTAGTGTGTGTTAATGGACGCTCTTAGTTAATATGTATGTCACTGACGCGCCCGTAATGGTGGACCTCCAGATTTGGGCTTTAATTTTTTGTTGCCACCTTAATTTTTTTTTTGGGGGGTGATTATTTCAATTTGTTTGTTGAGTGGGTTATTATTGTGTTTGTTTGGTGTTTTGTTGTTATTGTTTTTGTTTTTTTGTTTTGTTTGATGTTTTATTTTGTATTTATAGTTGATGATTTTTGTTTGCATAGTTTTTGTGAATTTTTTGCGTTTTAATGTCAAGGGAATTTTTTTTTTTCCTATTTTCTTTTTTGCGTAAACTTTTGGCATTTTAATGTCAGCTTTTTTTTCGTGTTAATTTCTGTTTTTTTTTATTTCACTTTTGTTTATTTGTGTTTTGTTTTGAGATTTTTATTGTACCCTGTCTCTCACTCTCTCTCTCTCACACACACACACACACACACACACACACACACACACACACACACTCTCTCTCTCTCTCTCTTCATGCCCCGTCTCACTATTTGTCTCTCTCCCCCTTTTATTTTCCGCTTTTGTTCCTTTATTTTATTCTGTATTCTGTCGTTTTCTCTCTTTTATGCTCTCGCTCTTTTTTATTGCATTTTCTCTCTTTTATTTCATTCTTTCCCTCGCATGCTATGTCTCTCGCTTTCTCTTTGGCTTTTATGTGTTTGGGCATGTCTGCTTGTCTGTATGTCTGTTTGTCTGTCCGTCTGTCTGTTTGTCTGTCTGTCTCTGTCTGTCTGTCTGTCTGTCTGTCATTCTGTCTGTCTGTCTGTCTCCATTTTTTCTCTCTTTCTGTTTCTTTATCCCTTTTCTCGTTTCTCTCTATACCTCTTTTCTCTTTCTTTCTCTTGGTTCTGCTCCCTTTTTTATCCCTCGCTCTCCCTCTCCTTCCTCAACCATTCACCCTCTCCTTCCATTCTTTCACTTCACTTCTCTCCCTCTCTCCTTCTTTCTCTCTTTCAATCCTCTTTCGACTTTCCCTTCCTACACACTCTCCCTCCCTCTTTCCCCCTTCCTTCCCTCCCTCTTTCCCCCTTCTTTCCCTCCCTCTTTCCCCCTTCCTTCCCTCCCTACGTCTTTCCTTCCTTCCCATCCTTCACTGTCTCCCTCGCTTTCCCTTAGTCCCGTATCGTAATTTTTTCTAAGGCGGAAAAATACAATTGTGTTTTTTATCTGAGGTTCCAGTCGAGAGAAATGATAGAGTTATAAAGTGAACTCTCTCTCTCTCTCTCTCTCTCTTTTCACATACACACAAATATACTGTACATACAAATACACATACACACAAATACATATATGTACACAAACCTAACGTAACCTAACCTAACCTAAAAGTAATTTTGAAACTCAGATCATTACTACACCACGAGACAAAGACATGAGGGAGAGACAGCCCTGACAAGGTACGACGGATCTACAGGTAATTGGTATTAGGTTTCGAAAGGTGAGGTAAAATATTAGGTGAAGTCAGGTGGGTTCATAATAACTCTAATTCACCTGTGTTGTTGATCTTGATAATATAAGAACATAAGAATGGAGGAAACTGCAAGGGACCTATTGGCCCATACTGGGCAGTCCCGTTTACACCCAACCCCTATTGCTCATATATCCCTGTTTGAAGCTATCCAGCGTGTTCGAGTTAATGATGATGTTTGGTAACTTGTTCCACTCACCCACTACTCTATTTCCAAACCAATGTTTATCTATCTCGCGCCTAAATCTAAATTTGTCTAATTTAAAACCATTGCTAAGAGTTTGCTCCTGGTTGGATAATTTGAGTACCTTTGTTATACCACCTTTGTTTAGCCCTGACTTCCATTTACACACCTCGATCATATCGCCTCTCACTCTACGTCTCTCGAGGGAGTGCAAATTAAGATGCTTTAACCTGTCTCTGTACTTAAGGTTCCTAATGCCCGGGATTAGTCTTGTCATTTTCCTTTGAATTCTTTCTAGGGATTCTATATCCATTCTGTAGTACGGTGACCAAAACTGAACTGCGTAATCCAAGTGAAGCCTCACAAGCGCAAGATATATTTTTAGGATAACCTCGCTAGTCTTGTAACTGACACTCCTTTGTGTGAACCCAAGTACTTTGTTAGCCTTGTTTCGAGCAAATACACATTGTTAACTTGGTTTAAGATTCTTACTTATCATTACTCCTAAATATTTCTCACAGTCTGATTTCTCTATAACATCGTTGTTCATCTGGTATCTGGTTTCTCTGTTTACATCTCCTAGACTAAGTACTTTACATCTGTCCACATTAAATTTCATCTGCCAGTTTTCAGAACATTCGAAAAATTTGTTTAGATCTTCCTGTAGTTTTGCGGAGTCCTCGTCAGATTTAATTACACTCCCTATTTTAGTGTTGTCAGCAAATTTACTTATGTTGCTGTGTACGCCTATATCTATGTAGTTTATGTATACAATAAATAATAATGGTCCAAGTACCGAGCCTTGGGGTACTCCACTAGTGACATTACCCCAATTGAATTTAGTGCCGTTAATGCTTACTTGCTGTTTCCTGTCCATTTTAGAATATCTCCTCCAAATCTATGAGCCTCCATTTGTCGTATTAGTCTTTCGTGGGGAGGACTTTGTCGAAGGCTTTGCTAAACTCGAGGTGAACCACATCATAATCGTGCCCGTCGTCCACTGATTCGAAAACAGTTGAAAAGAATGTTAGGAGATTGAAAAGATTATCTGTTTCTCTTACCTGTACTGTACTGATGAAAGTTGGGGTAGGTTAGGTTAGGTTGTGTGTGGGGTGGGTTTGGTTGGGGTGAGTTTGGTTAGGTTAGGTTAGGATGTTGGTGGTAGGTTGGTGGGTTTGGATTGGTGAGGTTGTTGGTGGTGGTGGGTTGGGTTTTGGTGGGCTTGGTTGGGTTTGGTTGTAGTGGGTTGGGTTAGATTGGGTTGTGATGGCTTGGGTTAGGTTAGGTTAGAGTGTGTTGTGTTATGTTCGGTTTCGTTAAGATAGTTAAGGTTAAATTAGGTCAAGTTGGATAAGATAATAATACTTTTAAGTCAGTTAAGATGATGTCAGGTCAGGTCAAATGTGGGTCAGTAACGGATTTTTCCTGATTTTGTGCCATCAAATTGTCGTGACTCTCGTTCTCTCATCTGCATCTCACTTAAGCTGTGTTATCCTCTGATCGGGTTAACTCAGGTCAAGTGAAAAACATCGACACAGGCTGGTCTTTTACATTAATCATTGCTACGTTAAATAGATTTGGTTAAGTTAAGTTATGTTTGGTTTGGTTATGTTAGGTTTAGTTTAGTTATGTTAGGTTAGTTTAAATTTGTTAGTTTGGTTATGTTAAGGTTTGATAAGTTAGGCAACATCGTTTATGGCTTAAAGTAGATCATTGTTTATTAGGTCAGGTTAGGTCATAATAGTTCAGGCGACATCACTTCTCGAGTTGGTGGCCGTCGCTGGTTTTCTTATCTCAACAGAAAGCTCTAGAAAGACAGTTTAGGTCAAGTCAAGTCAAGGATGGGCCAGGCCAGGTCAGATCGGGTCAAGGATGGTCAGGTCAGCAGCTGGAACTCTACTTTAAACTGTGTCTGTAGGTGAACGTCTGCTGGTGGCCTGTTATTGATTCTCTACACATAAAATCACGGCACTATGCCAGAGGTAACCTACAGTGTTGCCTGGCGCCAGTCAGCCCACCCGCGCCGCCGACCACCCGCCCGCCGCCCGCCTTTCCCTGGCGCCACCCCCACCACTCACCCACCCATCCATCCACCCCCACCACCACTGTCGCAGACTCTGATCGAAAGAGATCTCGGCCGTCCGCATCCTCGCTCGAAACGGCTCTCTCTTGTCCTCTTCTCGCTCGAATTGACTACAGTGCTTCCTTCCATCCTCGCTCTAAACGGCCCTCTGTACTTCCCTTAGCTCTTTTACTGATAGTTTATATTAATACATTATAAAACAGCGTGCGAGAGAGAGAGAGACAGAGAGAGAGAGAGAGCGCGAGAGAGATAGAGAGAGAGAGAGAGAGAGAGAGAAGGGGGGTGGGAGTGGCTGCCTTATCTCTTGACTCCACCCACTTGGCCAGGAAGCTCCGCCCACTGGAAACGAGGAAACCCCACCCACCCCACCCAAACGCCTTTCCTTCCTCCCCTTCTGCCTCCTACTTCCCTCCACCCTACTTCCCTCCCCTGCCCTCCCCCACCTCTCCTCCTTCTGGCGCCAAATAGACCTCAGCACCCACAAGACCCCCACCCCACCCCCACCCCCAGAATCATCCTGAATACACATTTCTGAACCTTAGGACGTGTAAGACCTTACCTGGGAGATAATTTATATTTATTTTTGTTGAAGAGGATGTTGTTAATTCCTTCACTGATTGGCGGGAGATGATGGAGGATGGTTGTCTAGTAGTGGGGTGGTTTGATGACTGGTCAGAGAGAAGAGAGAGAGGAGAGAGGGAGAAAGAGAGGGAGAGAGTAATGAGTAATGAGAGGAAAAATAGAATATCCTTAACCTAGTGTCATGTGTCGACAGCAGCAGCAGGATATAACGTAACCACAGCAGGGATATAACAGCGTACAGTAGAATACTAGCAGCAGGCACAGCAGGATATACAGCAGCCTGATGAGAATAGCAGCAGGCACAGCAGGATATAACAACAGCAGCAGAAGAGTAAAGAAGTAAAACCGCCCGCCGCCCGCCTTGTGTGCCCGCCGCCCGAAGCCCCGCCCCTTGCCCGCCAGCCCCACCCACCTCTCCCAGCCCGCCCTTGCTTGCCCGTCTGTCCCTCACTGCAATAACACGCCCGCGACAGAAGCAGCTTTAAGATGAAAAAACTGACAGGTTATTGATTACCAGGTGGAAATCAATCTATGTGTGTGTGTGTGTGTGTGTGTGTGTGTGTGTGTGTGTGTGTGTGTGTGTGTGTGTGTGTGTGTGACATACGGTATATACTTACCTGTGTCATTAAAGGAATATCCTACTCTCACGTGTTGAGTGGTCGGGGAGGCGACCTCTTCTTCAATAAGACCGAAGCAACTTGTTCGACGCCACGGATGGAGGGAGGGTGAGGAGAGGGAGGGGGAGGAATGAGAGAGGAAGGAGAGGGAGGATGGAGGGTGGGGAGTGAGGAAGGGGGTGAGGATTGAAGTGAGGGGAGGGGTAAGAGGGAAGGAAGAAGAAATCAAGGGTAAAGGGGGTGATTGGAGTGTGAAAGGGAGTGAAGAGGAAAACACAAATGAAGGAGGAGGGTGGGAGGAGCAGAGGGGGAGAGGGAGAGAAGGATTAAGGGAGGGAAGTGGAGAACAGGAAGGGAGGATAAGTGGTCGGAAGGAAGAAGGAAAACAGGTTAGAAGAAAATAACGTAACCCCGACTAATAGCGAATTATACCCGCTAATGAGTTTTTAATATCATATCATTTACTGCATCTTGTAAGTCTGTCTGTGGGGGGATTTAACGACAACAAACAACTCATCTGGGTAGTTAAGACCACCATCAGCTTACCCAGAATTTAACAGTTCTTTATAATATGATGTAATGAGTGTGGTATAGGTGTCTCGTGTCTCGTGTCAGGTATTGAGTTGAGGACCTGCCCTTTGATTCTTTGGGGATGCGACAATTTCAATGGAGTTTCATGAATAACATAGTTTCCCCTCTCCTCTTACTCCTTGGTGCATTTTCCTCTGCATTTCCTCCACTTGCTGATTTATTCTCCCATTTTCTGTGTTCTCTTCCCCCATACCTCCTCCCCCTACCCCCTGCCCCCTCCCTCTGCCGTGTTTCCTCCCGCATAGTGTTGTTTTCTCCCACATGTTGTGTTTTGTAAGTTGTGTTTATGGGCCGCGACAAGTAATAGTTATTTTCATAATTA
>NW_024752480.1:277500-280000 GCF_018991925.1 Homarus americanus
TTCTTTCTCATCTGCTGTAACACATTCCGTCCCTCTCTTCTCCCCCCTACCCCTCCTTCTCTTCCCTCCTTCCTTCCTGTCCTTCCTCTACCCTCTTCCCTCCTTGCCCTCCCCTCCTTCCCTCCATCATTCTCTGTGCCTCTTCCTTCCTTCTCTCTCCCCTCTCTCCCTCCTTCCTTCTCTCTCCCGTCCCTTAACCACTCTCTCTATCTTGTGGTGATTAGACTTTAAGAGCGTGATTAGGGAGGTAAATCTAAGAAATTAGACAGATGGTTCATGGTGATTAGACAGATGGTTCATGGTGATTAGACAGATGGTTCATGGTGATTAGACAGATGGTTCATGGTGATTAGACAGATGGTTCATGGTGATTAGACAGATGGTTCATGATAATTAGACAGATGGTTCATGGTGATTAGACAGATGGTTCATGGTGATTAGACAGATGGTTCATGATAATTAGACAGATGGTTCATGGTGATTAGACAGATGGTTCATGGTGATTAGACAGATGGTTCATGATGATTAGACAGATGGTTCATGGTGATTAGTATATTTCTGTCCATTATCTATTTTTTGTTCATTTGTGAAAGAGAAAATGAGAGAGAGAGAGAGAGAGAGAGAGAGAGAGAGAGAGAGAGAGAGAGAGAGTCGGTAATAACACAAACACGACTATCAATAACAAAATAACATTAATAACACATCAGTAAGAACACAATACTATCATAACATCCACAACTTCTCAAAAATAACACGAACATAACTATAACAAAATAACATTAATAAAACCTTGGTAACAGCATAATAACATCCATAACACCTGAGAAATAACACAAACAAGGACTGTATCTGTAACAAAGTAGTTTTAATAACGCCTGGGTGATAAGATAACAGGTTTTAGGGGCAGGTAACGGGGCCCTCGGGAGCTGACTGACGATACCTGTGTAAATAAGATGAGGGCGTCTGTTTGTTTACTCTGACAACACGTATGGATGTTTGAGTTAGTCTCCCCCCCTCTCTCCCCTCCCATCTTCTTCTCCCCCCCTCTCCTACCCTCCCCTCCCATCCTCTTCTCTCCCCTCCCCTACCTTCCCTCCATCCTCTTCTCTCCCCTCCCCTACCCTTCCCTCCCATCCTCTTCTCTCCCCTCCCCTACCCTCCCTTCTCTCCCTCACAACCACTACCACCTCAACACAACAGAAAATGAGGATCTTATATTGTGTTTTCGCTTTGTTTTATTATCTTGTTCTTTCTCTCTCTGTCTCTCTGTCTCTCTTTTATTCTAATATATATGTATATATATATATATATATATATATATCTGTTAAAGTCAAGCATATAATTAACTTAACTTAACCTAACCTAATCTAACCTAACCTAACCTAACCTAACCCTCGTCCTCTCCTCTGGGACGTTATGTCGACTAATCCATTTTTATGACCCAAAGGTCCAGAAGTTGTTGGAGTTTTATATCGCATTTAAATCATCTCTTTAAACTTAGTGGTGGTGGAGTGTTGGGGGTGATGTGGGGGTGATGTTTATGTGGTGGAGTGTTGGAGGAGGTGTTTATGTGGTGGAGTATGTTGGAGGAGGTGTTTGTGTGATGGAATATGTTGGAGGAGGCTCATCTATCTATCTACTGATGTGTGTGTGTGTGTGTGTGTGTGTGTGTGTGTGTGTGTGTGTGTGTGTGTGTGTGTGTGTGTGTGTGTGTGTCTGTGTGTGTTGTTTTATAGACCCAAACAGGTGTAACTAAATGGTTTACCTGTCTGTTGTTAACGACAGGTAAATAATAATGTTGAAAGTTGGTGAAAGTTTTTAGTAGTTTTTGTAGTTTCAACATTTTATTTATTTTTTTAGGGTTGATATTTTTTTAATACTTTTGTGAATTTTTTTTTGGGGGAGTTTAATATTTTTTTTGTACTTTTTATCGAGATGTGAATTGTGTGGTGAAAGTTAGTTAGTGAAAGTTTACACAGTACTGGTAATGTAACTTTATATATGTCTCATAATAATTTACAACTTTTCTTTACCCTCATCTGTCATAATAATAAAAGTGTTAGAGTTTCAAACTTTTAGTGAGTGGTATTTTATTTATAACTTTACATCAACTGTTATAAAAGTTTGTAGAGAATTGTAATATATTATTTACGTGTTTATATTAGTCTTTTTTAAGATATTATGCAAATTCTCGTTTTTCGGTGTTTTTTTTAAAGATTATCTAAAGTATTGTGGAATTGTAGTGTGTTTGAGGTGTGTTTGAGGTGTGTTTGAGGTGTGTTTGAGGTGTGTTTTTATTTGGGCAATGATGCATGTGTTTTTTTTTTATTATTTATAAATATAAACTTTTTTTCAGTGTTTTTCTATATAAATTATCGTAAATATTCTGAAAATTTTCTGTGTTTTTAAAATATTGTAGTTTGACTTCTGTCTGAACCTGTTTGTTTTGCTTTTCAATTATTGAACGTAATGTAAAACTATTGTGTGTTTGGAAGACATT
>NW_024752480.1:287500-302500 GCF_018991925.1 Homarus americanus
TGTCGGGGGCCAGGTAGTGTGGCAGGTAATATTCCTTCCCTAAATCACCTGTTCGAGGGTTAAATGATGTGGCAGGTATAACACTGAATGGACCATCACCTTCCCCCTGCAGGCGGTTCCTTGAGAGAGAGAGAGAGAGAGAGAGAGAGAGAGACAGGTGTGTTCCTCATCAGCGTCTCCACCTGAGCCACCTATCACGCCACTCACCTCGAGATGAGTCGCTCTAACTACATTTTGAGTGAGTTTCGCTGCCGATATTACAGCGACAGTGGTAGTTGGTGATGCCTGGGGGAGAGGTGGTGGGGAGGTGAGGGAAGGGATGGTGGGGAGGTGAAGGAGGGCGGTGGGGAGGCGAGGGAAGGGATGGTTGGGAGGTGAGGGAAGGGATGGTGGTGATGAGGGGGAGGTGTAATGATATGAGAGGTAGGGGAAAGATGGTGGAGAGAGAGAGAGAGAGAGAGAGAGAGAGAGAGAGAGAGAGAGAGAGAGAGAGAGAGAGATAGTTGATTGCACTAGGCTGTATAATCTTAGGGGCCAATGATCCTCCCCTGGTGGGCTCTGGCTGGGAGTAGATTGTCACTGTCAAATCAATTTACGAGTGTTAGGAGTCCCCGACCGGCCACCACCTCTGACGGCTGATGATGATGTGTGTGTGTGTGTGTGTGTGTGACAGTCAAAATACACACACACACACACACAGCAACACTTTAGTCAATCCTATTAATGTGTACATTTTTAAGACACAGGTGAGGTTTGTCCATTTACATACCTGAATATTTACTGACCTTTCTGACAGGTGTATAGCTGGAGAGAGAGAGTGTTGGCGATACATACATACATACATACATACATACATATACGCAAACAAACACATAGATAGGATGACACACACACACACAGACACGCACACGAGCGGATAATCTCCTCAGCTGTTAGTTGACCCGTAAATAGACAAGGTACACTGACATAGATACGCTGGACTCTGGGTCAACCTGGGTCATTGGTCATGGCAAGGGGGAGTGGGGTTAGATGGGGGTCAGGAGAGGTTAAAGAGGTCAGACGGTGGAGGTCTGTCTCTCTCTCTCTCTCTCTCTCACACACACACACAACTTATTTTCTCTTATATACAAGTAACAATAGACTTAATACATCTCCCGACATGGATAAAGTTGTGTTAGAATTATCATATTGTAAAGATTAGTATTATGAGCAGGATCTTTTATTAGCCTTGGATAATGTGGATAATGGTGGTGTATATACAGCTTTGTTTACGAGAGAGAGAGAGAGAGAGAGAGAGAGAGAGAGAGAGAGAGAGAGAGAGAGAGAGAGAGAGAGAGAGAAAACCCCCACAAATAACTCGAGGCAAAACAGAATAAATCAGGACTAAAATAAACGAAAATGATAATTGGCAGACAAATGAGGAACTGAATAAAGAATAATCGTTGATAGGAAAGAAAAAAAAATGGAATTAACAAAACGATGGAAAAGTGTAATGAAAAACGGGAGGAATTATTTTTAGAAAGAACATTGGAGAAGCGAAAAAGAGCAAGAATATTATATTGTAAGGATGGGGGAGTAGGTTAGGTTAGGTTTGGTTAGGTTAGGTTAGGTTAGATTAGGTCAAGTCAAATGAGGTTAGCTTTGGTTGAGTTAGGTCAGGTTAAATTGTTTAGGTTAGGATTAGGTAACGTTAGGTTAAGTTAAATCAAGTTGGGTTAGGAGAAGTCAAGTCAAGATACATTACGTTAGATTAAGTCAGGTCTGGCCAAGTGAGGTTAAATTAAGTTAGGTTAAGTCAGGTCAGGTTTCCAGCCCAACTTCAGCTCCGGGGATTAGCCAGTCCTTCAAAATTAAGGTAAATACTGGAAACTGGAAAAACACACAACACTTTTACACTGCCTTGTCACCCCTCCCTTAGCTGGCCTGCCCCCTCACCTCACTCCTCCTCCTACCTCCCCCCAGCCACACCTTGCCCCTCACCGCACTGCCTCGCCCCTCACCTCTCACTCCTCCCACACGCCCTCTTACATCACCTCCCCTAATCCTTATCCTTCCACCCCTCACGTGCCCTCACCTACTCGCCCTCACACCCCCACCCCCTCCCCACTCGCACTCACACCCCCCACACCCCCTCCTCCTCCCTCCACCCCCCACCCCCTCCCACTCGCCCTCCACCCCCCCATCCCCCTCTCCCTCACACCCCCACACCTCCTCCTCGCCCTCACCCCCCACCTCCTCCTCGCCCTCACACTCACACCCCCCACCCCACACGCCCTCAACCCCTCTCCTCCCCTTTACACACACACTGTCCACAGGCGGAAATAATTACCAAAACTGGTCGTAATATGTTCTACTCCCACGATTATGTAACACGTGTTTATGAGTGTTGTTTTTATACTATAGTGGTGGACGTGGGGTGGCTTTTGACTCTCTCTCTCTCTCTCTCTCTCTCTCTCTCTCTCTCTACCACCATCTACTCCTTGAACGCCCACATAAAGGATGATAAAAGCAGTTTGTTTATTTTTCATTAGTAGTGTCACCAGGTATACAAAGCTTACCTGAGGCAGACGACCAGGTGTGTGTGTGTGTGTGTGTGTGTGTGTGTGTGTGGTGGGGGGTGTTTTTCTTCCAAGTTTTAATGACTTTTTTTTCTTCAGTGTTTGAGAAGTTTGATTCTGTATGTTTAATGAGACGAACTAAATCAACAAACACACCTCCCCCTTCCCTCCTTCTTACCCCTCTCTCTCTTTTTCCCTTCTCCCCCTCCTTCTCTTCCTCCTTCCCCCTCCCCTCTCCCTCTCACCAGTAATACAGTGGTTTTTTTTGGTGTGTGTGTGTTTGTTTTTTATTGGGTTTGACATTTAAAACACCAACCAGTCCATCTTAGAAAAAACACCAATCCACACATTTATCTAACTTCTGTAAGTCTCATAAACACACACACACACACACACACACACACACACACACACACACACACACACACACACACACACACACACACACACACACACACCATCAAGAGAGAATCAATCACAGAAGCCAAGACCATCAGGGTTGTGATGAGGATTTTACAGTGTCTGTACCTTGGCTGACGTTCCTGATAGCAAGGTGCTGACAATCCTCATAACGGAGACTGACACTCTTGATTATATGGGAGAGGGGTTGTGGGCTGACACTCCTGATCACGCGGGGCTGACAGTCCATGGGTGTCTTCGAGTTGTGTCTTAATATCGCAGGTAAGAAGAGTTGATCACCTCCATTGTTTACAAATAGTGAGTCTTCAGGTGTGCGTATCGTCTGGCCTGACTTACCTGTGTGTGAGGTGAGAGAGAGGACGGGATCTTTTTCTTACTCTTCTTTCATTTTTTCTTTTGTTATAATCATCGTCTTATTATTATTATTATTATTATTATTATTATTATTATTATTATTATTATTATTATTATTATCATTATTATTATTATTATTATTATTATTATTATTATTATTATTATTATTATTATTATTATTATTATTATTATTATTATTATTATTATTATTATTATTATTATCATTATTATTATTATTATTATTATTATTATTATTATTATTATTACTATTATTATTATTATTATTATTATTATTATTATTATTATTATTATTAAAAACAAACCAAAATGGCTTCTCACTTTAGAGGTAAACACATTTTTAACATTTAAAGACCCTTCGACCTGTCCATTAAGTCCATAACCTAACATAACCAAGATACTGTTGATACTCGCCTTATAAACCCCACAATAGATGAAATAAGCCGGGCGATAGATGAAATAAGCCGGGCAATAGATGAAATAAGCCGGGCAATAGATGAAATAAGCCGGGCAATAGATGAAATAAGCCGGGCAATAGATGAAATAAGCCGGGCAATAGATGAAATAAGCCGGACAATAGATGAAATAAGCCGGGCAATAGATGAAATAGCCAGCGCAATAACAACATGACACTTACTGTTATTGATGACAGTCAGCGTCAGCGTCCTGGGGAAGTTTTGCCATAACAGGGGTGAGTGAGTCGTAAGTCTGTGTTGGAGGTCTTGGTGGCGAGTGGTGGAGGTGGTGGTGTGTTGGAGGTCTTAGGGGTGAGTGGTGGAGGTGGTGGTGTGTTGGAGGTCTTGGTGGCGAGTGGTGGAGGTGGTGGTGTGTTGGAAGATAGTATTGGTGTGTTGGAGGTCTTGGTGGCGAGGTGGTGATGTGTGTTGGTGGTGTGTGGTGGTGGAGGTGGTGGTTGGTGGTATTAGCAGGATCAGAGAGAGAGAGAGAGAGAGAGAGAGAGAGAGATGATATGTTTACCTCACTCACTTAAACGTAAACACAGGTAAATTCTCAAAGGATCTTACGTTAAATTTTCTCCCTTAACTTGTGATGTAGGAAGGTATTTAACTTCCTCAATTACGATACGAGACACAGGTGGGATTCTGAAAGCCTCGTAAATTTAACTCTCATCCTAAACTTGTAATTTGAGAACGAATCTAGCGGGTTTACTTAACGTGTATAGCGGGGCATCGTAAGTGTATAGCGGGGCATCGTAAATGAATAGCGGGGCATCGTAAGTGAATAGCGGGGCATCGTAAGTGTATAGCGGGGCATCGTAAGTGTATAGCGGGGCATCGTAAGTGTATAGCGGGGCATCGTAAGTGTATAGCGGGGCATCTTAAGTGTATAGCGGGGCATTGTAAGTGTATAGCGGGGCATCGTAAGTGTATAGCGGGGCATCGTAAGTGTATAGCGGGGCATCTTAAGTGTATAGCGGGGCATTGTAAGTGTATAGCTTTGGTGGTCCTCTCTGTCTCCCTTTCCCCCATACTCCATCTTTATCTCCTCTCCTCTCTCCCTCTTCCTCTCCTCTTCACCTCTCCCTCTTCCTCCCCTCTTCTCTTCACCCCCTCTCTCCCCGACCTCAATTAATAATAGATAAACGTTTACTTCTACCTGTCCCTCTCTCCCTCCATTCCCCCTCACCGCTCCCCTCTCATCCCCCTCCGTCTCCCCTCTCCCCTCCACCTCTCCTCCTTCCTGCCCCCTTATCTCCCTCACTTCGACCTCAATTAACCAGCAGAATAAACGTTAACTTATACCTGTCCCACCCCTTCCCCCCCTCCTCTCTCCTCACCTCTCCCTCATCACCCCTCCCTCATCACTCTCCCCTCACCTCTCCTCTCTCCCGTAACGCTAATTTGTGACGGGAATGAGACAGAGGACGAGGAATATTGTCCAGTGAGTAAGCCTTCTGTCTGCCGTCACATTGAGCAGTGTCGCCCGTCTAGCTGTTGGGTAATTTGATGGGTCATTTGGTTGGTTGTTAGCTCACAGTACAGTACCTTATCTGTCTGTCTGTCTCTTTGTCTGTCTGTCTGTCTGTCTGTCTTTTGTCTGTCTGTTTATATATCTAGATAGATAAACAGAGAAGAGGGAAATAGAATGAAATGATAAGTAAAGAGAGAGAGAGAGAGAGAGAGAGAGAGAGAGAGAGAGAGAGAGAGAGAATTATCACACACACACACACACACACCTTACTACTACTACTACTACCACTACTATTACTACTACTATTACTACTATCACCTGAGCCACACCTGAGCTAATTTATATCACACCTGTACCTGACTCTACCTGAGCGACATAGCCTGCCCAGTGATCTATATGTTTAACTTGACCATAAATTATTTCTTGTCTGTGTAAAGGAAATTGTCATTATTTTTCAGTTTCTTCCCATATATCTTGGATCAGAGGAGCTGGTGTTTGTTTTTTCCTGTTTGTTTGTTTGTTTGTTGTGTAGGGATGGTGTGTGTGTGTGTGTGTGTTTGTTTATGTTTTGTTTATTGATTTGTTGTATGTGTGTTAAGTTAGTTGATGGTTTCGTGTTTTTGTTTAGGTATATGTCTGTGTTTTTTTTGTATAGTAATGGTTTGTGTGTTTGTTTATGTTTGTTTGTTTGTTGTTTGTTTGTTGTTTGTTTGTTTGTCACCTAATACTTTCCAAGCTTTGTATCGTTAAGTTAAAGTCTATCCTCCTCTCTCTCTCTCTCTCTCTCTCTCTCTCTCTCTCTCTCTCTCTCTCTCTCTCTCTCTCCTCTCTCTCTCTCTCTCTCTCTCTCTCTCTCTCTCAACTTTCAAGTATTCCCTCTCTCTCCTTCTCTCATCTTTCAAGTATCTCTCTCTCTTTTTCAATTATTCTCTCAAGTATTCTCTCCCTCTCTCTCTCTCTCTCTTTCACACACCTACTCAGACGCAGGGTTTGTTTACTAACTAGATCCGGGTTCAGCTGTCAGTGGTGTTCAGGTAAATATTGACGTTTCTGATGCAACCTCCGCTACCTGGGATATGTTTTTACACCTTTGGGATGCAGGTGAGATGTTCTCCTGATTGATTTTTTATATAATATGTTGTTGTTGTTATTGTTTTTGTTGTGGTGGTGGTGGTGGTGTTTGTTGTTTTGTTGTTGTTATTGTTGTTGTGTTGTTGTTGTGTTGTTGTGGTGGTGGTGGTGGTGTTGTTGTTACTGTTGTTGTTGTTGTTGTGGTGGTGGTGTTGTTGTTACTGTTGTTGTTGTTGTTGTTGTTGTTGTTCTTCAGGATCAGAGTCACGTTCATCTCTTGAGTACTACTGACATCACTTACATCACTTGACGTCAGAGGTCAGAGGTCAAGTAGAAGTTTAAATAATTGTTGCCAGATATATCGGGAGTTGATTGGTTGATTGAGTGAGTTGATTGGTTGAATGAGAGTTGATTGGTTGATTGAGAGAGTTGATTGGTTGATTGAGAGTTAATTAATTGATTGAGAGAGTTGATTGGTTAAAAGTTGTTGTTTGATTGAAAGTTGGTGGTTGATTAAGACAGTTGATGGTTGATTGAGAGTTGATTGATTGATTGATTGACAGAGTTGTTGGTTGAGTGAGAATTGATGGGTTGAATGTTGACCAAACTTACATAATAGACTCTGGACACACCAAGTCTCTTAAGCTGATTAACCTTAGTTGGTAGGTCATGGGTCAAAGGTCACAGTGTGGGTAGATGTTACGAGTCTTGTACACGTGTCGTTTTTTTTATATAATTAATTTGTTAGTGGGATTTTACTCTGAGAGATATGTGTGTGTGTGTGTGTGTGTGTGTGTGTGTGTGTGTTTTGTATTGAATTTTTGTCTCCTCCCTCCTCATCCCCCCTCCCCTCTGTCACTTCTCCCTCACCTCCCCTCACCTCCCACATCCTCCCCTCCCCTCCCACCCCTCTCCTCTCTCCCTCTTCCCACCAAAAGTTACCCCGATCTTTTATTTACTCCCAGGAAAACACACACACACACACACACACACACACACACACACACGCCTCTTTATGCTTGGACGGAAACTCTTTACTTCATCAAGGTTAATAAAACACTTGAGTGAGTTTTATTGTGTATTCAAACACCTCCTGAGCTACGAATAGAAAGAGAATGTGATAACGAAGTAGGAATAAGGAGAGGAAAGAGGGATAAAAATGGGTGGAGGAAGAGGTGAATAAATGTGGAAGAAGGAGAAGTGGAGAACGTGATAAAGAAGACGTGGGAATTGTGATAAAGAAGTGGAAATAGGGAGAGGAGGAGGTCGATGAAGGTGTAGGAAGGAGAGGTGGAAATAGGTGGAAGGAATAATGGGATCAGAGAAATAGGGAAAATAAAGAAGTGAAGGAACAGAAAATGGGAATTATGAGAGAGCCCCAAAAAAAAGGATAAAATAGCCTCAGAAAATAGGAAAAATAGCCACCGAAAAAAATGGGAAAATAGACCCCCTAAAATAGTGAAAATAGCCACAGAAAATAGGAAAAATAGAGCCAGAGAAAATAGGGTGAAGGTATTGGGGCTCAAGACCTCCAGTTTACTTGTAAATCTTTTTCCATGTTTAAGGAAAATGTTTTGTCTCGTCTCTGAAATCACTACATTTTAGCATTTACTGCAATATGCATACCTGTCTGTCTGTCTGTCTGTCTGTCTGTCTGTCTGTCTGTTTCTCTGTTTGTCTGTCTGTTTCTCTGTTTGTCTGTCTGTCTATCTATTTATTTGTTTGCTTCGGTCTGTCTGTCTGTCATTCCCTATCTTTCCTCGACTCCCCTCCTTCCCCCTTCCACGTTTACCCCTTACCACGCCCCTCACCTTCCTCCCCCTTATCCCCTTTCATCCTCCTTCTTCTCCCCTTACTCTCCACTTCCCGCCTCCTTACCTCTTTCCTCCTCCCTCTTACTCCCACCCTCTTCCTCCTCCCTGACACCACTTAAACTCTCTCGCTTTCTCTCCACTGTTGACTAGGAGAACAAGTGTCGACTCTACACTCAACACTCTTGATTGGTGGTTGATGAGAGAGTTTTCTCCACACGACTAAAGTTTAGGGTCATGACACTACTAGGAGGATTGTTGGGGCCATTTTACGACTGTGGTGAGGTTTTATGGGAGCTGGCCATGTGGGGAGGGGCTTACAGTGTGAGCTGGCTATGTGTGGGGGGGGGCCACATGGGAGCTGGGCTATGAGGGGGAGGCTATGAGCTGGCCATGTGGAGGGGGAGGCAGGGGAGTTGGACATGTTGGGAGATGGGCCATGGGTGCTGGGAGAGGGCCATGTGGGGAGATGGCCATGAGGGGGAGGCTATGGGGAGTTGGCCATGTTGGGAGAAGGCCATGTGGGGAGATGGCCATGTTGGGAGAGGGCCATGTGGGGAGGTGATCATGTGAGGGAGGTGGCCATGTGTTAGAGGATGGTCATGTGGGGAGGATAGCCATGTAGGGGGAGACATATGGCCACGTAGGGGGAGACATATGGCCACGTAGGGGGATAATGGCCATATGGGGGAGACAAAGACAGACAGATAGAACAAAACATAACCGGACAAACAGACGGAGACAGACACAAAAAGACGGTAATATTAAGAAACCTTTAAATTTGTTTATCATTAAAATTGTAAAAGAAAAAAAATTGTGTTGTGTGAGAAGTTTATCAAGTGATTCTGTAGTTAATGGTTCCTTGGTGGTAGTTAATGGTTCCTTGGTGGTAGTTAATGGTTCCTTGGTGGTAGTTAATGGTTCCTTGGTGGTAGTTAATGGTTGTGTTGATACTAATGGTTCCTTGGTGGTAGTTAATGGTTCCTTGGTGGTAGTTAATGGTTGTGTTGATACTAATGGTTCCTTTTTGCAGAAGCACGGTTCCTTGCGGTAGTTAATGGTTGTGGTTGATACTAATGGTCTTGGTGGTAGTTAATGTGTCAGTTGATACAATGCGAGGGAAGGAGGAGAAATGATGAGATATGAGGAAGAAAAATTCTTTAGTTGATTTCACACACACACACACACACACACAGAGGAGAAGAGAGAGAGAGAGGGGGGTTGCACCCAAACTTCCAGGTCCTAAACTGTGAATCCTTGAGCATATAACTCTCTCTCTCTCTCTCTCTCTCTCTCTCTCTCTTTCAAGTATAGTTCACTAACGAGCAGATCTAATTATTTTTTTCTCAAATATACTTCACGATTAAATATTTTCTTGTGTCAAGTTTTCCGCATCAGTGGGTGGGTGTATGTGGGTGACTGGACTCAATTAGGTACTGAGTGGGTGGAGGCAAGGTGGGTGGGGTGGGTGGGTTGGTGGGGTGAGGGTGGGCTGGCTGTTGGTAGTGATAGATAGGTGGGCGTAGGTGGTTTTGGGTGGGGTGGGTTGGTTGGTAAGGGGGTGGTAGGTGGGTATAGGTGAGTAGGTGAAGCCGTTAATGATTAATTGGGTGGGCAGGTATAAAGCTCAGGTGGTGGGCATTTCATAAGTTATGGGAGGGAGGAGGAGGAGGAGGAGGAGGAGGGGAAGGGAGGAGGAGGAAGAGGAGGAGGAGGAGGAGGAAGAAGAGGTCTGTGGCGTCTCTATATCTGCTGGTAACGATTTTCATGGTTCATTCTCTCCCTCCTCCACTTCCTCCTCCACTCTTCCACCTCTCCTCCACCATCTTCTCTCATCTCCTCCCTCTCCCACACTCCATTCTCCCATTTCTCCCTCCTCCATCATCTCTCCTCCCTCATATTCTCACCACACGAACACATCTTGAGCCCTGATTATAACTTAAGATGGTTGGTGTGTGTGTATGTGTGTGTATGTGTGTGTGTGTGTGTGTGTGGTCCTAATGGTGGTGGTGGTTAATGGTGGTGGTGATGGATAATGGTTTGATAAGTAGTAGTAGTATTAGTATTAGTAGTAGTAGTAGTAGTAGTAGTAGTGGCGGCCAAGGCCTTGTATTCAGTACGTGAGGAAAATAAATACCTAACAATTAGTGATGTCGACCAGTGATTTATATTGACTGTGTGTCTCCCTTACGACCTCTCCTCTCCCTTCTCTCACTCCCTTCTTCCTCTCCTTCTCTTACTCCCTCCTCTCCCTTCTCTCACTCTCTTCTTCCTCTCCTTTCTCTCACCCCCTTCTTATACGCTCTTCCCCAGCTCTCTTCTTCTTCTTCTTCTTCTTCTTCTTCTTCTTCTTCTTCTTCAAACAAAAATAGATAATTGGTATCTAATTTTTTCTCCTCTTCCTCCAATCTTTTACCTTTATGTCTTACTTCTTCTCCATCTTTATCTTCCTTCTTCCTCCTTCCTTTCTCCTCCTCCTCATCTTTCTTCTGTCTCTTATTTCCATTTATCTCTTCTTACTATTTCTTCTTCCATCCTCCTCCTCCTCCTCCCATTTCCTCCTCTTACCATTTCTTTTTCTTCCTCCTCCTCCTCCTCTTCTTCCTGCTCCCATTTCCTCCTCTTCCTTCCTTCTCTTCCTCCTTCTTTTGTTGGAAGTTCCGATCCTCAGTGCCTGTCAGCGATGGATAGTCGAAAATTGCTGCAGTTGGAAATTGGCTGTTGGCAGTGATGGAAGTTGGTAGGCATAGATGTTGGCAGGGTTTGGAAGGTGGCAGGGATAGGTGTTGGCAGGGGTTGGAAGGTGGCAGGACAGCCAAGAGTATGGGAAGTTGGGCAGGAGAAAAGGGGTAGGGCTGGGCGTTGGCAGGATAGATGCTGGGCAGGGTTGGGAAGGCTGGGTGGCAGGAGGTGCTGGCAGGGGTTGGAAGGTGGCAGGGATAGGTGTTGGCAGGGTTTGGAAGGTGGCAGGATAGGTGTTACAGGTTTGGCTGCAGTGGATAGGTGTCATATGGCTCTGGAAGGTACAGAACAGGTGCTGGCAGTGGCCTGGCTGGGGCATGTGATAGGTGTTGGCAGGATAGATGTTGGCAGTGTCAATGTACAGATAGTGCCACAGGGGATAGATGTTACAGTGTTGAAGGTACAGGACAGGTGCTACAGGACAGGGTGTCAAGGGCTGGGCCAAAAAGCAGGATAGGGTGTTGGCAGGGCTCTGAAGGTGCAGGATATGGGTGTTACAGTGGCCTGGGCTGCAGGATAGGTGTTACAGGGCTTGGAAGGTACAAGGAATAGGGTGTTACAGGGCTTGAAGGTGGCAGGATAGGTGTCACAGGGATAGATGTTGGCAGTGTTGGAAGGTAGCAGGACAGGTGCTGGAGTATGACAGATGCTGTTAAGTGTTACACAGGGATAGGTGCCAAGAGATAGATGTTACAGGTTGGAAGGTGGCAGGATAGGTTGCAGGATAGATGTTGGCAGTGTTGGAAGGCAGTGAGGAGCAGATGTTGGCAGGTTGGAAGGCTGCCACCAGTAAAATATGTTTTTATGACGTGATTAATGACTTACTCTTTGAAAGATGACTGAACCTCCTCCCCTCCTCCTCCCTCCTCCTCCTCCTCCTCCCTCCTCCTCCTCCTCTTTCTCCTCCTTCTCTTTTTTTTAACCAGCAGCTCTTCTTCCTCTTCTTCCGCCTCTTCCTCTTCCTCCTCCTCTTCCTCTTCCTCCTCCTGGTAAGAGATCATTAATTTACATAAAATAAGTTAATACAAGGAACAGACTCCCTCAGAGCCTTGTCATGAGGTGAGTGAAGTGAGGGAGAATTCTCAGTCTTATAAGGTGAGAAAAGTGAGGGAGAATTCTCAAGAGACTCATGATAAAGGACCTGTCACTGAGAAACATTTATCTCAGTATGACAAGACGATTTTTACAGCATGAATGAAAAGTATGAGTAAAAGTTGTCCTCCTTTTCCTCCTCCTGGTCGCCATCTTTCTTAGTATGACAAGACGATAGTTAAACTTTGGTGGTAAATTTTCCCTTTTTTTTCCCTTGATTTTTTTTCCTTCCTTGGCTGGTCTTTGGCTATGTCGAAAAAGTTGGTCATTACCCTTTTTAATTTTTTTTCCTGTTTTCCTTATAATGATTTTCCCTCTGGATGTATTTTTTTCCTTCGGTATAAAGTATCAGTTTTAATTTGTCTAAATATTTCTCTTGGTATAAAAAAGCCAATTTATTTTAGTTTGAATATAAATTTTTCTTATTTTTCCCCTGTCAATTGTTCAGATTTGTCATGTATGGAAAAAAGGGGGAAATTTGACTCAGTAACCCCAACTTTCCATTCTCTATCATTAACCAACATTTATCTTACCATGAAAAGTCATTTTTACCCTTGAATATAAATTTCCATTTTTCTTTTATTTTTTCCCCCTGTCATTGGCTACATACATCAACGTATAAAAAAGTGATACATGGCTTTTGGGTATAAAGTTTCCCTCTTTTTGTTTCCCTCTCTGTGTGTATTGGCGGTGTAGTTATAAAGGATTTAATTTTTTCCCTTTTTGTTCCTGTCGTTGCCTTCATGAAAATATAAAAACAAGTTATATTTAATTTTTCTAACTTCTTTTATTGTCGTTTTAACAACAGTATGAAAAAAAAATCTTTGACTTTTGTGGATTTTTATTTTTATTTTTCCTGTGTGTGGTCGACGTCTGTTTGAGAGTGAGAAGCAAATTTAACTTTTGAATTTTTAATGTATTATCTCCTTGTCTTCCCCTGCCATGGCTGTCATATTTTTTGGTATAAGAAGATGATTTTAACTCTTGGATGAATATTTTCCTGTTTTTCCTTTTGTCTCAGTAGGAAAATATCGTCTTTGTGTATTTAGGGACAAACTTTTCCTCTGAGCAGGTAATAGCTCACACCTGTCTTGATTTGAACAGGTAAATTTTTATATCTTGTGTAAATTAGTACATTTTTTGCTTGTCCTTGGCTGTCATGAGTCGTAAAGCGAAAAAATGAGGTTTAGCTTTTAAATATACAGAATGTAATGTATCTGTAATATTAGTTAATATTTTACTTGATATGGAAAGAAAACTATGTCTTTGGGATATGTATACGAGTATTTCCATTTATATATTCGCAACATATCTTTCTTTTCTTACGTCTTCATAACTAACAAGAGAAATGGTTTAGAAAAGAGAGAAAATTGTGGGGTGACTCTCTCTCCTTGGGGTACAACACGCCTCCAGCCGTCACCTAGTTACCTCCCAATACAGGATATTCCTTCCCGGTCAACCACATACTACCACAGCATATTCTTACTGTGTTTACCGAACCCACCACACACTTTAACTGATCTGACTGATAGTGTTTATTCATACGTAAGGAACTCTATTTTTTCCAGGGGTTAGATTAGGTTAGGTTAGTTATAGCTGCTAAGGTCATGTCACCGTGTTTAACAAAAGTACCTTGTTTGGTCTACCAGATGTATAAAAGTTATCTACAATCCTTGGCAAACATCTGGACTAGTCATCACAAAGACAACGTCAAGGAGAAGAATTTTACCAGTGGAGTAAAAATATTGCTATTGCGAAACTGTCCGAGTCTTAACCAACCTCTCTCCTCGGGCTTACATGACTCCATTTTCCTTCAAACTTTTAATATAAAGAATAATTTTTTGATATTGAGTGTTTTGGGGTCAGGGTTGTGTGTTATAGCGGTTGTCTACCTCTGTTTGTTGGTTTGTTTGTTTGTTTGTTTGTGTTTACATAGGAATTTAGTTTGAGTACAGGTTTGGGCACACGAGAAATATAATAATACATTTTTGTGCATTGATAGATAGATATATAGATGGTGAGACAGACAACCAAACCAAACCCAACCAAACCCAACCCAACCAAACCCAACCCAACCAATACAGGGACGTGATAGGTTGGTTTCCGGGTCCTAGTATATTTACAGTCTCAGGATAATAATTAACCCGGTAGTGTTGGTAGCTGATATATCGCCGCCACGCTGAGGAACTGTAGAGAGAGAGAGTGAGGCTGGGGTAACCAATTAGGCTAGAGGTGATTATGGTCAATGTGAGGCTGTGTTAGTACTGTGGAAGAGAAAGTGGAAGGGGTGAGAGGAATGGGTGGAGTTGTGGGAGGGGTGGTGGTGAGAGAGGAGGGGGGTGAGGAAGGGGTGAGGTGGGTAGGGAGGGGGTGGAAAAGGTCGGGGTGATGAGAGGAAGGAAGAGAGAGAGGATGGGGAGGATGAAAGGGAAAGGGTGGATAGGGATGGGGAGTAGGGAGGAGGAAACACACACACACACACACACACACACACACACACACACACACACACACACACACACACACACACACACACACACACACACACACACACACACACACACACACGCACACACACACACACTCACACACACACATTAAAAAGAGAGAAAGAAAGAGAGAAAACAAACAAACAGATAGACTTGGTCCTGCAACAAACGGCCAAGGCAGATCAGATGAAGAGCTCCATTTGTCTTGAAGTATGAAATGGCTAAACAACATTCCCAGGCTTTTGATCCACTAACAGAGTCAAATGGCCTTCGGTAAAGATACTGAAGGAAGGAGTCCATCAGTATCTAAATGTCTTTGGATGTGAAATGGCTAAAAGGCATGTCTATCCTTAAATGGCCTTCGAGTAATAGGTTAGGAGGAATAAACTCATTAGTTCTTCAAATGGTCATTGAAAAGGGAATCGATAAACGAGACATTTTTAGAATTTTAGGCCATTAGTTAGAATTATCTTTAAATGGCCTTCGTGATAGTGACAAGTGACGGAAAATGTT
>NW_024752480.1:307500-315000 GCF_018991925.1 Homarus americanus
GGTAGAAATATAGATGGATATACAGAAAAAAATGGATAGACAGGTAGATGGGTAGACAGATAGATCGATACACAGACAGGTAGATGAACAGACAGGATGGTGCCAGGTGAGGTGAGGTGAGTGCCTGCTCTTACCCTGATTAACCTGGTGACGTGGTGCAGGTACTGACTGAACACACGGGTCAGGCTGGGTCATTGTGTTCCCCTCACCGTCTGTTGATGTCTGTCTGTTTGTCTGTTTCCCTGTCTTGTGTTTTTTGTCTGTTTTTACGCAAACATATCATAAAGTAACCTAACCTAAGCCAACCTTATCTAACTAGACGTCGATTAACTTAACCTAGCCTAATCTAACTTAAATAGATCTAACCAAACCCTACCTGACCTAACCTAACCTGGCTTGACCTAACCTAGCATAACTTAACCTAACCTAGCATAACCTAGCATAACCTAGCACAACCCAACCTAAACTAACCTGCCCTAGCTTGACCTAAACTAATAACCTAACCTAAGCCAACCCAGCCAAACTTAACCTGACCTAGCTTGATTTAACCCAACGTTACCAAACCTGGCTTAGCTTGACCTAACTGTCACGTAACTCATTCACTAATCACAGGTCAGGTAAGGCACAAGAGGCCTGTTGATTAGCCAATTAGAGCCGCCCAAAGCCTTAAACGTATGGAAGTTACCTGAGAGAGGCAAGAATTATCCTCAAGTCTTATAAAGTATCATGAAATTTTGTCCTCTCAAGTTTTATAGAAAATTCATTATGTGTTGTGTTTTATAAGTACCTTGAAGTCTAATAAAAGTTTCAGTATAAGTTTCGTTATAAGTCTATTAAACACAGATCTTAATAAAATGCTATAAAACTTTAGGGAAATTCTATAAATATTTAGGAGAATTTTATGAGACTTTAGGAAAATTATATAAAGATTTAGGGAAATTTTATGAGACTTTAAGAAAATTCGATAAGTCTTTCTGAAAGTTCTATGCAACTAGGGCAAATATATAAGACTTTAGGGATATTCTATAAGGGGAGAGGCATACCATTTAGGTAAGTTATGTACAAATACATACACATTTTCTGCCACCCACGACCCATCACCCCCCAGGGTATAGTGCTGTCACCTGTGGTATTTATGACACGCCTCACTCAGCCTCTATCACCACGAGATTGAACTGTTGTAGGATAAGATAGTAGTGGGATAGTAAGGATGCTTTCACCTTCAAGGATTCCAATATCATCTTCAAGGAGTGCTATATCAACCAGCAGGAGTCCTATATCTTAACAAGGAGTCCTATTTCTCAGTAAGCAAGCGTCCTATATTAAGAAGGAATCCTGTATCTTAAAAATAAGGACCCTTACATCTCAACAATGAATCCTATTTCTTAGCAAACAGGAGTCCTATATCTCAACAAGGAGTCCTGTCTCATCCTTAAAATACGAAGGAGTGTAGAGGCATCGCAGGAGTGGGTGAAGGATAAATAATGTATCTTTACCTGTGTTTATGTTATGCAAATTTTCACCCTTTTCGGTTTAACTGGTAATGATATTTTTGCTAAAAGTTACCTTGACCTTTGACCTACTGACCTGAAAATCAATAGACACCTTCCTTGGGTCATAGGAAAAACGTGTACAAAGTTTTGATAAGATCCATCAATTACGTCAGGAGATATCACACGGACAGACAGACATATATACTAACAGACAAAACAAATACTATATACCACGGTAGAAATACACTAAAGGGGCATAAAAACAAAGATATCTAAGGGTTTTGATCACCTTTAAGTGTATTTTAAGCATATAATATACTTCTATAAATACATTATTATTTCTCTAAAAACAAACAAAAATATTTCCTCATTTAAAATCGACCGAAGAGTCTTGGTATAAGTTACGGTGTTTACTCTATGATTAAGTCAAGTCCGGGCAGTCATTATTTCTCGGCGTTTTGAGGTGGTTGGGGTAAGTGGTCCCCCATCCCCCAACCCCCCATCATCCCCTACCCCCTCGTTCTTATAGACCCTAGTCCTAATGGGCCCCTAATCCATAAGGTTATATAAGGACCATAAGAACTGCGGCCGATTATTATTTTTGTTATTGTTATTATTATTATTATTATTATTATTATTATTATTATTATTATTATTATTATTATTATTATTATTATTATTATTATTATTAATTAAATTAAAAAAAGTAATAACAGCAACCTTTTTGAGGATTATTACCTGACACTAATTATTACCTGAATATAATTAACACCTGATATTAATTACATTCACATACCTTCGATTCTGGCAATGGAATAAATGACAGTATTTTTCGATATATCGCAAAGTTTAATTAATTTCGTTGCGGTTTATTCGTGGACAAAGTTTACTTACGTAGTTTGTTGAGTAATGTAATTATGTTTACCTGTGTGGGTGAGGCTAATTGTTGTGAGGTAAATATATGTTAAATACAGGTAAAGGTGAGCAGTAATGTGTGAAGTGATGATGATGAAGGGAATAATAATAATAATAATAATAATAATAATAATAATAATAATAATAATAATAATAATAATAATAATAATAATAATAATAATAATAATAATAATAATAATAATAATAATAATAATAATAATAATAATAATAATAATAATAGGTTAATTGTTACCTGCATAAATTTGTATCACCTGTTATTTTCTTTCTTTCTCTACAGGTAAGAGTCAGCCAATCACCTGGAACCAATATACACGCGTACACTCGGCAGCTGGACTTCCACGGACGTCTCAATTATTACCCAAATCCAAGGCTTGTTGGATATGGTAGACTTTTCTGTTGGACTTTCTCGAGCTAGTTCATGGCAGACATCCTACTAGGTCATGGCAGACACCCTACTAGGTCATGAACCCCTGGTCAGACCAAGTCTGGCAGACACCTACTAGGTCATGGCAGACACCCTACTAGGTCAGGGCAGACACCCTACTAGGTCATGGCAGACACCCTACCAGGTCATGGCAGACAGGCAGGGAGTGGGCGGGGCGGATATCAAGAGCCAGACTGTATTGTGAGTTAAAGGCGAATCTTAAAGGGCGATTTCCGATGTGGTGGTGGTAGTAGTGGTGATGGTGGTGGTGATAGTGGTGGTGGTGATAGTGGTGGTGGTGATAGTGGTGGTGGTGGTGATAGTGTTGGTGTTGTTGTTGTTGTTGTTGTTGTTGTTTCATATCCAGGAATTTAAAAATAACACTCCCAGATCATATGAGGACCAGAACTTCTAACACACACACACACACACACACACACACACACACAACACACAAGTGATTCTTGGGTATTGAAGATCTATAATGTTATTGTGTACAGGAGGTTCCATCTATCACCTGGAGAGAGAGAGAGAGAGGAAAGGTCAGCGAAGACATCAACAAAGGCTGTCTAGATACACAGAACGTCCAGGTAAAATACACCTGAGACCTTCAGAACTAATTAAGACGCTTAATGAGGAGACAAGATACCTGAAGGTACACTGGGGTAGGATCCTCTCTCTCTCTCTCCTTCCCACATGGTAGCATATCTTATAAACCTTGTTCTCTCATCTCACCTCTCACCTCTCACCTCTCCCTCTTATCGTGTATATTACAGCAGTGGTCAAGGGCGAAGAAAAGAAATGGAAGGAATTCTGATAAAGTGGAAGAAGGAATAATATAATGATAGTTTAAGGAGGAAGAGGAAGGCTTGGTGATAGTAGTAATTGATGATGATGATGATGATGATGATGATGATGATGATGATGATGATGATGATGATGATAAGGTGAAACAAATAATGGATATACTTATGAAATATACTTAATAATAGTGTAGATGGTCGTGTAGTAGTGTAGTAGTAGTAGTAAATATAGTGTAAATAGTAGTGTTGTGGAGTAGTGTAGATGATAATGTAGTCACGCATCCCCCCTAAAAATATCATCCCTCATTATACAACAATTACTACTACTACTACTACTACTACTACTACTACTACTACTACTAATAATAATAATAATAATAATAATAATAACCTACATTTATCACGTTATTCGTCATCGTTGACTGGAAGAAGGTAATTGTCTGGTCATTCTTCTTCCTTCATTTTCAACTCTGGAAATCGTGCAAGGCGTCCAGAAAGAGAGAGAGAGAGAGAGAGAGAGAGAGAGAGAGAAGAGAGAGAGAAGAGAGAGAGAGAGAGACAGAGAGAGAGACAGACAGATTGAAAGGAAGATAGGTAGAGAGAGAAGAATAAAAGAAGAAAGAAAGAAAGAAAGAAAGAAAGAAAGAAAGAAAGAAAGAAAATGCCTCACGTGGTTCATATCCTCGCCACCCTCCACCATACGTCAGGATTATTACTAATTAATGTTTTTGGGTTTAATAAGGAAGTCCGCTGCTCATATCAAGTATTAGAGGCGCTCATTATGGCAATAAGAGGTGAGATATTACCTGAGGGGGATTTCCGGTCTTATAGCCTTCCCTCCACCTCCTCCTACCCTCCATACCCCTCCACTACCCTCATGCCCTCCACTACCTCCATACCCCTTCATCACACTCCACCTCCCTCCACTACCCTCCATGCCCTCCACTACCCTCCATACCTCCACTACCCTCCATGCCCTCCACCCTCATGCCTCCACTACCCTCATACCCCTTCACCACCTCCACCTCCCTCCACTACCCTCCTCCACCCTCCAACCCCTCCACACCCTCCACCTTTCTCCATCATCCTCCCCACGCCTCTACACGCCAATCACGCCCTCCACCTCCCTCCACCTCCCTCCTTACCTCACCCGTGTTTACCTCTCTCTCTCTTTCTCTCTCTAATTTCTTTATGCTTTTTTCCTTGACATACATACACACATACATACATACATACATACATACATACATACATACATACATACATACATACATACATACATACATACATACATTTATTTTGGGAGATTAAAACGGAGGAAAGTTTCCCCTTTTAATTTTAATATAAACTTTCAGACTCTACCTGTGACTACTAGAGAGAGAGAGAGAGAGAGAGAGAGAGAGAGAGAGAGAGAGAGGTGTAGATATAGTGTTCAGACATAGATAGATAGATAGATAGATAGATAGAATAGGTTAGGTTTGGTCAGGTTAGGTTCGGTTAAATCAATGTTGTTTTGAAAATAGTAAATTCCAAAGACCTTCATCTAATCAAAACATGGACCAGGTAAAATGGCCCTAAGGATCATTATTAAGGATCTATTTTTTTGTAATGACTAAGAGAGGTGTAGTTGTGCTCATTAAGCCGGACAGGTGTATAAGTACAGGTGAGCCAGACCGTGAAACTACTTTACAATTATGAAATATTTAGTAGTGAGGATTTATTACGTGTGTGTGTGTGTGTGTGTGTGTGTGTGTGTGTGTGTGTGTGTGTGTGTGTGTGTGTGTGTGTGAGGCAGAAAATGAGGAGAGGTGTGAGAGAAGAATTTATACAGAGTTGAAAATGAGGAAAACTTTGATTGAACTTGGTTAATGGAAATGATAGAGAGAGAGAGAGAGAGAGAGAGAGAGAGAGAGAGAGAGAGAGAGAGAGAGAGTCAATCAGAGTATAAACCATATATGTGTTTGTTCTTGTGAAGAGGTTAAAGTGTTTATCTGTCTGTCTGTATGTATGTCTGTGTGCATAAACAAACAAACACACACACACGCCGGTAGACAGAAAGACACACACACACACCGGTGAAGAAAGACACACACACACGCCAGTAGACAGAGACACACACACACACGTAGACAGAAGGACACACACACACAGTAGACAGAAAGACACACACACACAGAGTAGACGAGCCACACACGCCGGTAGACACACACACACACGCCGGTAGACAGAAAGACACACACACACGCCGGTAGACAGAAAGACACACACACTGGTAGACAGAAAGACACACACACGCCGGTAGACAGAGAGACACACACACACGCCGGTAGACAGAAGACACACACACACGCCGGTAGACAGAAGACACACACACACGCCGGTAGACAGAAAGACACACACACACACGCCGGTAGACAGAAAGACACACACACGCCGGTAGACAGAAGACACACACACACGCCGGTAGACAGAGAGACACACACACAGTAGACAGAAAGACACACACACGCCATTGAGCAAGAAAGACACACACACACGCTGGTAGACAGAAAGAACACACACACACGCCGGTAGACAGAAAGACACACACGCCGGTGACAGAAAGACACACACACGCTGGTAGACAGAAAGACACACACACATGGTAGACAGAAAAGACACACACACACGCCGGTAGACGAAAGACACACACAATTAGACAGAAAGACACACACACGCCGGTAGACAGAGACACACACACACGCCGGTAGACAGAAAGACACACACACGCTGGTAGACAGAAAGACACACACACACGCCGGTAGACAGAAAGAACACACACGCCGGAGCAGAAAGACACACACGCCGGTAGACAGAAAGACACACACGCCGGTAGACAGAAGACACACACGCCGGTAGACAGAAGAGACACACACACACGCCGGTGAACAGAAAGACACACACACGCCGGTAGACAGAGACACACACACACACCGGTAGACAGAACACACACACGCCGGTAGACAGAAAGACACACACACACGCTGGTAGACAGAAAGACACACACACACGCGGTAGACAGAAGGAGCACACACACGCCGGTAGACAGAAAGACACACACACACGCCGGTAGACAGAAAGACACACATGGTAGACAGAGACACACACGCCGGTAGACAGAAGACACACACATGGTAGACAGAAAGACACACACACGCCGGTAGACAGAAGACACACACACACGCCGGTAGACAGAAAGACACACGCCGGTGACGAAGGACACACACACGCCGGTGACAGAAAGACACACACACGCCGGTGGACAGAAGAGCACACACACACGCCGGTAGACAGAAAGACACACACACGCCGGTGACAGAAAGACACACACACGCTGGTGAGACAGAACACACACACGCCGGTAGACAGAAAGACACACACACACGCCGGTAGACAGAAAGACACACACACACGCCGGTAGACAGAAAGACACACACACGCCGGTGAACAGAAGACACACACACACGCTGGTGAACAGAGAGCACACACCCGGTAGACAGAAAGACACACACACGCCGGTAGACAGAAAGACACACACCGCCGGTAGACAGAAAGCACACACACACACGCCGGTAGACAGAAAGACACACACGCCGGTAGACAGAAAGACACACACGGTGAACAGAACACACACACACACGCCGGTAGACAGAAAGACACACACGCCGGTAGACAGAAAGACACACGCCGGTGAACAGAGACACACACACGCCGGTAGACAGAAAGACACACACACGCCGGTAGACAGAAGACACACACACACACGCCGGTAGACAGAAAGACACACACACGCCGGTGAACAGAA
>NW_024752480.1:320000-345000 GCF_018991925.1 Homarus americanus
GCTGGTGATTGGCTGTAGTCATTCACCAGCTGAATAGTTAACAGCCAATCATGTGTCCATATACAAGATGGTAATCACCTTTCTGGCAAGTGATTGGCTGCCGTCAGTGGCCATTGTTAGTGATGATTGGTCAGTGTTATCGCTTTGAAGGAGCTGATTGGTTGTTGTGATGAGGAGAGTTGGGTTGGTCACTGTCTTGTTGCTTGAGCGTGAGATAAAGAGTTCTTGGAGGAGGACGGGTGAGGGGTTTTTGGAGGAGGAGGGGAGGGGTGAGGGGTTTTTGGAGGGGAGGAGGAGGGATGAAGTAAGCTTGGAGGGGGAGAGGGGTGAGGGTTTTTGGTGGGGGGAGGAGGAGGGATGAGGGGTTTTGGAGGGGGGAGAGGGTGAGGAGTTTTTGGAGGAGGAGGGGAGGGGTGGAGGGGTTTTGGAGGGGGGGAGGGAGGAGGGATGAGGGTTTTTGGAGGGGAGAGGGGTGAGGGTTTTGGTGGGGGAGGAGGGGTGAGGTGTTTTTGGAGAGGCGGGGGGGTTGAGGTGTTTTTGGAGAGGGGTAGACTGACAAGGGCAAACATAAATAAACCAAATTAGGCAATCGAGAAAAAAAACAGATATTAAAACGAGAAAAACAAACAAGGAATCATATAAAAAAACACCATTTTTAATATAGTTAGTTAGTAGCTGAGAGAACACAAACACCAGGTTGATTTTTCTCTCATTTTCTCTCATTTCTCTTCCATTTCTCTCTCACTTCTCTCCCATTTCTCTCTCATTTCTCTCTCATTTTTAG
Organism: Homarus americanus; assembly: GCF_018991925.1. Lineage (NCBI taxonomy): Eukaryota > Metazoa > Arthropoda > Malacostraca > Decapoda > Nephropidae > Homarus > Homarus americanus. The sequence goes on from NW_024752480.1 coordinate 320,785, forward strand.
CTTAGAAACTTTCATCTTACTCAACCCTGAAGTATGATTACTCCAGCGGCTCAATAAAACTCACTAATTACGGGTTAGTGGTCATTATGGCTGACAACTCTTACATGCGAGCAACTGACCTTCACCTTTGACCTATGACCTTAAAAAACACAAACACATCAACCATTGGAGAGGTCATCAGGTTGAATATGGACCGGTATGGCAACGGTATCTTCAAACGTCTAATTATCTCCACCAGCTTAATAAAACATACATTTAACAGTGAGAAACAAACCATTGAGCTTGACGTTGTTGGGATGTGTTTGTGTGTGTGTGTTTGTTTTGCGGTTGTTTGTTTGTGTGTTTGTGGTGTTTTGTATGTTGTGGTTTGCCTGAAGTGATGTTTGGTTAAGATTTTTACTTGGGATTTCTGTAGACGTGTGTGTTTCTCTGTCTGGTTCATTATCTGTCTATCTATGCCTGTCTATCTGTCTATTATGCTTAGACTGATAGACAGAAGTATAGGTAGATAATAACAATAACAACCACATTAATTATCAATAATAATAATAATAATAATAATAATAATAATAATAAACTTTCACCATCATCCTTATTTACCCAAAGTTTCAAAATCACCCCCAAATTACTACTTTTTCACCAAGTACTAAAAAAAAACAGCTTTAAAAAACACCATATAAATAGTTATATAAATATTACATAATCTCTCCTAACACGGCACATTCAACGCTAAAATCCGGTTAAAATGCTCTTACGTACTATAACATCATTTTACATAGGACGGAGGGGGGAAAAATTCGTGGCATAATAAACGGATTTTTGGGGGTTTAATGAACGAGCCAGCCCAACTACCTGGTGTGTCGTATGAGAAATTGGTTCGTAATTGGGGGTAATGTTTTGTGAAATGGGGAGGTAAAGTAGGTAGGATAATGGGGAAAATGGTGTTGGTGGTGTGTGTGTGTGTGTGTGTGGTAGGTATGGGTAAATGGGAGAGGTTAGGGATGGGAGAATGGGTAATAGATGCAAGTACAGTTCTGTGGATTAACTTAGAGATGATTTAACCCCTTTAGTACATTGATAACTTCTTGAGTACGATAACTTAATCCCTTGAATACAATGACTTAACCCCTTGAGTACTTTAATAACCCCTTGAGAACAATGACTTAACCCCTTGAGTACGATGACTTAAAATATCATACTCAAGGTGTCTAAGAAAATGTGATAAGTGGGTGGAAAGGAAGAAGCGTTGATAAGATCATTAATTAAGAAAGATGAACAACAAGAGACGCCAGCGAGCTTTAATTATCAGCTCGGAAAAGTCAAGAGGGCCAGAGGGAATAACATTATATACCAGTGTCCTTGTTACGTGACCTTGGCGTTCCTAAGGGTGAGTGTCCTTGTTTGTTTTGAATATTGTAGTCCTTATGGTTCTTTATGTAGACCACACACACACACACACACACACACACACACACACACACACACACACACACACACACACACACACACACACACACACACACACACACACACACACACACACACACACACACACACACACACACAGGAGGCTATTACTTAATTCTTCCTGCTGTTAATAGTAAATGTTAAATTAGTTGAGCTTAGATTAACGAGACTCTTATATAGTTTTCATCAGTAAGAGATTAAGTATTAGTAAAAACCTTTCGGATCTGAGTTAAATAAAAGCTAAATCTCTGAACTTTAAAACAAGTTAGAAAAAGGATGAATGAAAAAAAATATATAACCAGTGTTCTTTAATCTTTAAAGTCTGTTGAAGGATCAGTTTATGTGTATTGTTCTTGTTGATGTAAGAAGTTGTTGTTGTTTTTGTTGATGTTGATTGATGATGAAAGAGATGAATGAGGGTTGTTGATGTTGTTGTTGTTTTTGTTGATTGATGATGAAAGAGATGAATGAGGGTTGTTGATGTTGTTGTTTTTGTTGTTTGATGATGTAAGAGATGAATAAAGTTTGTTGTTGTTGTTGTTGTTTTTGATGTTGATTGATGATGAAAGAGATGAATAAGGGTTGTTGATGTTGTTGTTGTTTTTGTTGTTTAATCCCTTAATTATTGAACGTCACTTTTTATACTTCATTTGGCTAATGTAAGACGATTTAATCAACACTTGTACTCAGGAGGTTAAGTGCAAAGGTAGAGTTAGGCACACACACACACACACACACACACACACACACACACACACACACACACACACACACACACACACACACACACACACACACACACACACACACACACACACACACACACACACACACACACCTATATTAGCCAGGTAGATCGAGGTAAAGGGTGTGATGAGATGTTGTGGGTTGGGGTGTGTGGTGAGTTTGGTTACGGCCATATTGGGGCTACATTGGGAAACGACAATATTGTTTTGGTTTTCAGTGAGAGAGAGAGAGAGAGAGAGAGAGAGAGAGAGAGAGAGAGAGAGAGAGAGAGAGAGAGAGAGAGAGAGTCATCAGCTGGAGGGTAGGGTAACCATTTCTGGCAGCAGGTGACAGTGACAGACACCTGGAAAGGATTTTGAGACAGGTAGGGAGAGATATACCCCTGGTAGGACACCAGGTTGATGGTGATGTGATCTCTCTCTCTCTCTCTCTCTCATCCCAACTTATCAATACACACATGGTGTTTCAATGTTTCCTTCCACAAGTGAAGCACAACGCCTATCCCAACTCGCCAATGGTGTATCTCATATTAGGTTAGGTTAGGTTAGATTAGGTTAGGTTATGTTATGTTATAGAAAACCATTTACACAACACAGCCGCCTGCCTATTAAACACAGGAGATGCATAGTGACTCCCAGCTTATTGATGTGATTATAGAAGCATCATAGAGCCACTGAAGCTTGTTATAGGGTCATCAGTGTAGAAGGCTGGGTTAGGTCCTACCCATTTCCCTCTCCTCTCACTGGTAATAAGATTGGATGGGAAGGAATGGGTCATGGGTAGAATTATAACCTATGGCAGTTTCCTCTATCAGTGCGGGCAGGAATGGGTCGTTGGGAGAGTGTAACATAAGAACATAAGAAAATAAGAAGTCTGCAATAGGCCGGTTGGCCTGTGCATGGCAGCTCCTGTCGAGAGTTACTACCACTCTCTATCATCCATGAATCTATCCAGCCTCCTTTTGAAACTTTCCACAGTTCCCGCACTTACTACAAAGTTGCTAAGCTTGTTCCACTCGTCCACCACCCTATTTGTGGACCAGTTTCTTCCTATCTCCCTCCTAAACCTAAACCCATGACATCTCCCTCTATATAAGTGTTATAAGTGTGGGCATGGGATGAATGGGTCATGGGAAGAATTATGACCCATGACTGCTCCATCTATCGTTAAGATTACAAATGTGGGCAGGACAGGGTCGTGGGGAGCATCAAGACCCGGCCATTGCTGTTTATAATAGTAGGTAGGAAGAAATAGGTCATGGGTTAGTTAGGTTGGGTTAGGTTCCATCTCTCTCACACACACACACACACACACACACACACACACACACACTCACACACACACACTCACACATACACTCACACACACACACACAAACTACTCTCAGGTTCATTAACTCGTGCGGCCAACTCTGCCAGAATCCCGCTGAAGTCTGGCAAAAGTGTTGAATGAAAAGAATGATAAAACTACCATCTCTCAACGCGAACTAATCACGTTTTTGTGTGTCCAACTCTCGTGTGTTTGTTTGTGTGTCTTTGTGTGTTTTACGATGTAGTTATGATGTGTGTAAATAGTGTGTGTGTGTGTGTGTGTGTGTGTGTGTGTGTGTGTGTGTGTGTGTGTGTGTGTGTGTTTTGCGGGGAAGGGGGGGGAGTGGTGGGTGGATGAGTAAAGGATTTGTACTGATTCGTAATTAAGGTGGGATTCTGTTGAGTTAGGTTGGATTAGGTTGAGTGACTGGATTGGATGAAGCTCGTCCTGATTACCTTGATTTGATTGGCTGGTATTATTATTATTATTATTATTATTATTATTATTATTATTATTATTATTATTATTATTATTATTATTATTATTATTATTATTATTATTATTATTATTATTATTATTATTATTATTATTATTATTATACACCACAAGGAGACCAAACCAAGAAGCTCTACCTCTCAGAATATCGTAAAATAAACTCAAACAGTTCAGTAACACCTTGGGTTACGCTTTGGCTAAGTCCCTCTTGTGTTATCATAGAAAATGGGTCAGTCAGGTTGCTCCATACTCCCTTGAACACGAATATACGCGTGACTGCTGACTTGGGGCCCAGTACTAGTAGGCACCAGTCCTAGTAGTTTCTAGTAGGTCCAAGTTCTAATACTAATTTAAGAAATCTATAATAATAATAATAATAATAATAATAATAATAATAATAATAATAATAATAATAACAACAAGAACAACAACAACAACAACAACAACAACAACAACAACAACAATAATAATAATAATAATAATAATAATAATAATAATAATAATAGTAATAATAATGATAATAATAACAACAACAACAACAACAACAACAACAACAACAACAACAACAACAATAATAATAATAATAATAATAATAATAATAATAATAATAATAATAATAATAATAATAATAATAATAATAATAATAATAATAGCAACAACTAACCAACATTAACACATGATCAACCTCACCACCTATACACTTTTCTTTCAATAATTACTAATAGTTACACTTACACTTACATTTACACTTATACTTACACTTATATTACCCGGCTGTGGTTTAAGTAGTGAGGAGGAGACGCACACTCCCCGGAGATCACTGTAAGTAACTTTACCTGCACATGCAAGTATAATTAACCACACACCTGACTTAAGTATTCTGGGTGCCGCTAGGGGGCTTCCTGGTGTGTGTGTGTGTGTGTGTGTGTGTGTGTGTGTGTGTGTGTGTGTGAGGGGGGAACGATCTCTCTGATTGTGATGATGATCATTAATCTCTGACTTGTAGTACTTCATCTGTAGGGCCTGGACTTAACCTAACCTAGATGGTCGGGGGAGGGGGGTGGCACAGAGACTGAGATGGATGAATCAAATTAAAAGTTGTGGTTCCCGGAGAAATACAACATCTGGGCAGGATTGGTGAAGACACATCTGAAGACAAAGTAGAAGGCTGTGGTTGAGTGATTGATTGATTGATTGATTGATTGATTGATTGATTGGAGTCTTTATCTTGTAACTGTAAGATTTTAAGGCAATTTCGACGCTATTTTGATAACGTTTAAGGTCCCAATTCTCTATGATTTATCTATCAAACTAAGACCATCTAAGTGAGAAAAAGTGAACGGCCTTAATTACTCTAAAGTGTAATTAGTGTGATTCCCAGGCCAATTTACCTGTGTTATGTGTGGTCGTAGCGTAAGTAGGCCATTTAGATGTCTTCTCACAGCCCAGCCAGGATGAGGAAAAATGAACGTAAGATCCTTTGACAATCAGAGTTGAGTGTGGTGGAGGGGGGAGGTGGCCGTAAGATCCTTTGACAATCAGAGTTGAGTGTGGTGGAGGGGGGAGGGGTGGGGGATGGCATAGATGTGAGGAGGAGGTGGCCTTGGAGGTGTGGTGGAGGGGGTGGTGGCTTTGGAGGTGTAGTGGAGGGGGGAGGTGGCCTTAGTGGTGAGGGGAGGGGTGGGGATGAAGCAGATGTGAGGAGGAGGTGGCCTTGGAGGTGGTGGAGGGGAGGTGGTTTTTGGAGGTGGTGGAGGGGTGGTGGCTTTGGAGGTGGTGAGGGGAGGTGGCTGGAGGTGAGGGGAGGTGGCCTTTGGAGGTGCAGTGGTGGGGAGGTGGCTGGAGGTGTGAGGCGAGGTATTTTTGAGGTGTGGAGGGGAGGTGGCCTTTGGAGGTGTGGTGGTGGGGGGAGGTGGCCTTGGAGGTGTGGTGGAGGGGGTGGTGGCTTTGGAGGTGTAGTGGAGGGGGGAGGTGGCCTTAGTGGTGAGGGGAGGGGGTCTTTTAGGCTGACGAAGGTGTTAGCCCTTAGTGGAGAGTGGGATGGGTTAGAGGCTAAGGGGGAGAGGGACCTTAAAATTTAGGGGGAGGGAACCCTTAGAGACTATGAGGTGGGGGAAAGGTTAACGGAGGGAGGGGATGTTGGCCCTTTGAGGCTAGGGGTTGGCGTGCACCCTTAGAGGCTAGGAGGCAAATATAGAGAATCAACCCTTAGTAACCAAAAAAAGAGTTAGTTATCCCTCAAAAGTCTGCATTAGGCAAGGACTGACCCGTTTTCTCTCATTGTAGTATTGGTGACCATTTTCTTTGGTGGAAAGTTTGTGATTGGAGGTATGACTGAGGTGTTTTGTGGTGGTGTCTTGTTATGTGTTGATGTGATGGTAGAGTAACTTGAGGTGTGTTTATGATTGTTGGAAGTTATTCGAGGGGGGGTTTTCTATCTTCTTCTTCTTCTTCTTCTTCTTCTTCTTCTTCTTCTTCTTCTTCTTCTTCTTCTTCTTCTTCTTCTTTCTTCTTCTTCTTCTTCTTCTTTCTTCTTCTTTCTTTCTTCTTCTTCTTCTTTCTTCTTCTTCTTTCTTCTTTCTTCTTCTTCTTCTTCTTCTTCTTCTTCTCTTCTTCTTCTTCTTCTTCTTCTTTCTTCTTCTTCTTTCTTCTTCTTTCTTTCTTTCTTCTTCTTTCTTTCTTCTTCTTCTTTCTTCTTCTTCTTCAAGGTTTTTACAATTATTATATTATTATATTATTATTATTATTATTATTTATTATTATTATTATTAAGTGCCTGAGACCTTAAAACAAACAGTAAAGTTTATCTGAATTAACTGCACTATTCATATAATAGAGAGAGAGAGAGAGAGAGAGAGAGAGAGAGAGAGAGAGAGAGAGGGGGTGAAATATAACTTCATTGTTGGCTGTACGTGCGTGAGTCTGTCAGTCTGTGTTCATGTTTTATGTCTGCTGGTGTTTAATTTGGAAGGTTTAACTCGATTCCTCGCCTCCCCCCACAGCTCAAGTTCTCTACTTCGCCCTCACAGCTCAGTCTCCACGGGAACTAGTTTGTTTAATGGCCGTCACTTGTGTAATTGTTTCCCTTTTGGCGGCGATGTTGTTCGTGTTTTATAAAGTTGACGTGTTTCTGTGTGTGTGTGTGTGTGTGTGTGTGTGTGTGTGTGTGTGTGTGTGTGTGTGTGTGTGTGCCTCCTATTATGTATATACATGCATGTGTCTCGGTGTGTGCATACATGTATATGAATATGTATTCCAACTCCGGACACACCAGACTAAACCATACCATCATAAGGGTCATTATACCATCACTACAATAGGATTATCACCCTACGTACCAGCCCCCTATCCTGCCAGTAAAGAATAGCATCTTCTTGGCTCGAGGCAATACTATCCCCTTAGGGAGGAGGAGACGTCAAACTGGGGCCCACTCCCTCCTCCTCCTCCTCCTCCCCCTTTCTCCTCCCTCCTTCCTCTCTTCTCTCTCACCCTACCACACCTCCCCACCCCCACATCCCTTCCCCACACCCTCCACACCCTCCTCTCTCCTACCACTGAGAGAGAGAGAGAGAGAGAGAGAGAGAGAGAGCAGTAACCGACCATGATAAATATGTTTTTAATGCACTTAATAAACTCAACCACACAATAGTATTCACCTGTCTCGTTTAGTATACAGTAAATTACAGGTAACTTATGTACAGGTGATGATAGACGCACCAGGTAGTACAGTACACCTGTGATTATATACTACTGTTGACAAGTGCTCACATTAGAGTATGATTGTTGCTCACTGAATATATCTCTTTATGTACACGCTAGAAAGTGCACACGAATAAACGCTCACATGACTTTTGGTACACATAGTATTGGTACACTTAAGTTCACGCGACTATTGGTGCAAAGGTCTATTGTTACACACATGATATTGGTACACACGACTCATGGTACACATGAGTTTGGTACACATGATATCGGTACACACGACTCTTTTCACACACTAAACTTTACGCACATAAATTTGTACACAATAATAAGTTTCTAAACCCTTACTACTTACCTATAGATGAGTACAGGTGAGGGAAGGAGGGGGGGTAAAGAGAGGTGGAGGAACTTCCCTGTCACGCACGCAAGGTGAGTGTAGTACACACACACACACACACACACACACACACACACACACACACACACACACACACACACACACACACACACACACACACACACACACACACACACACACACACACACACACACACGCCGTCCCCCACATCAGGTCACGCAAGCCTCAGAAGGTCACACAAGATGTAGTACATTTGAGGTCAGTAGAGCGTCACAACCCGCAGACGAACCAGAATAAATCACCTCAAATTGTCAAGTGGGAGTGGGGGTGAGCCAGTGGGTCAGGTGTTGTGGTGGTGGTAGTAGTGATGGTGGTCGTGTGATGGTGGTGGTAGTGGTGGGGAGGTGGTAGTAGTAGGGTGGTGGTGGTGGTGGTGGTGGTGGGTGTGGTGATAGGGATAGTGGTGATCATGGTGGTAGTAGTGGTGGTGGTAGTAGTGGGTGGTGGTGGTGGGTGTGGGTGGTGGTGGTGGTGGTGGTGGTGGTGGTAGTGTGGTGGTGGTGGTGGTGGTGGTGGGTGGTAGTAGTGGTGGTAGGATAGTGGTAGTGGTGGTGGTGGTGGTGGTGGTGTAGTGTGTTAGAACTGTGAACTTTACTCACACGAGGACTGTCAGATCAATGGTGTAATAGCTGTAAGAATATATGGATTACCTTAATGCTTGTTCACCCCAGCTTATTACACCTTGAGATTGAACCATTCCCAGCTTATTTCACCTGAAGATTGAACCATTCCCAGCTTATTTCACTTGAAGATTGAACCATTCCCAGCTTATTTCACCTGAAGATTGAACCATTCCCAGCTTATTTCACCTAAAGATTAACTACCTTAACGATAACCTAACCTAATCTTACCTTAATTACTCGTCAACTATGATATCCCTAACATTAACACTAACCTAACCTAACCTGACCTAACATAACATAACATAACATAACATAACATACAATGATATAATCTCTGTGTGTACCTGGAACTCGAACCACCAACCCTTAGAAGAGAGCACTGTACCCACTCGTCCACCGCACCACATGTATAAAAATAATAGCAAATGTAAAAGAAAGGAAAAAAATAAAAAAAATAAATGGTTTCAGGGTAAATTGACAGGTGAAACACTCAGTATATACCAGGTAAAACAACTGTAAAAATTCTCCAATGTTTCTTTTACATTATTTTGTAAGAAGCGAGGCAGCCAAAGGTCTTGTTACACGCGTGGTCAGACCTGTACTGAACTGTAATCATCCAGTACGACTCTAAACCCGTAGGCACCAATGCCTCACAGACTGATGTTAACAGTTCAGAGAGTCGTTCCAGCTGTTCAGAGTCTTATTCCAGCATTAGTCTCCGGTGGTTCAGAGACTCGTTCCAGCTATTGCGAGACTCGTTCCAGCTATTTAAAGACTCGTTTCAGCTGTTCAGAGACTCGTTCCAGCTGTTCAAAGACTCGTTCCAGCTGTTCAATGACTCGTTCCAGTTGTTCAAAGACTCGTTCCAGCTGTTCAGAGACACGTTCCAGCTGTTCAAAGATTCATTCCAGCACTCTACTCGTTCCAGCACTTAAGACTTGTTCCAGCTGTTCAAAGATTAATTCCAGCGTCTTGGAGTCTCAGGCGTGTAGAGATATTTTGTACGTGACTGAACAATACTCAACCAAATTAACTTCAGTTCACATTCGTTCAGTAGGTCAGGCGGGAGTCGAAGGCGTGTTAACAGTGCGGTGTGTAGAGTCACGCAAGCCGAGAAGCCATCAATAACGGAGGAATTATAAGAGAGAGAGAGAGAGAGAGAGAGAGAGGTAGCAGTAAGTAAACAAGACAGATTATGAATGAAAAGTTAAGAACAATAAAAACAAGATGAACAGGAAGTAAGTAAACACAGAAGGAAAATAAACAAGGGAGATAATATAATCAAGAATGAATGAAAAGATAACAAGAAAGGGGGGAGGGGAGGGGGGGGTGGGTAGTGATGATGGTATAGCCAGGATATGTAGCGTGTTATGGGTAGGTTAGGGTTTATGGGTTGTTGTAGGTGAGGTGGACAGGGTCGCATGTTAGGATATATACTGTCTTAAGGGGAGGGGAGAGGGGAGAGGGGGGAGGAGAGGGAGGTGAGGGGAGAGGGAGAAGTCCAGGTCAGTGGGTGAGGTGAGGGAAGGAGAATCAATAGAGATTAGGTGAGGGAAGTAAGGGGAGAAGTAAGGGTTGTGAGGTAAGAGAGTGAGGGAAGGTAGAGGGAGTGTAAGGGAGGTGAGGAGGTAAGGGAAGGTAGAGAGAGTGTGGAAGGTGAGGGAGGAGGTAGAGGGTAAGGGAGGTAGAGGGAGTGTAAGGGAAGGTAGGGAGAGGTAAGGTAAAGTGAGGGAGATGATTTTACAATTGATGCTTGCTTTCACACACACACACACACACACACACACACACACACACACACACACACACACACACACACACACACACACACACACACACACACACACACACACACACACACACACACACACAGGCCGGAATAGAATAAGATTTTTCCACACAGAGGTCGATTCATCTTACAGTGGGGGAAGTCTGGTCAGATTCCTTAAGCTTCACAAAGAAGATTTTCTCCCTTAACTGGTGCACGTATCTAACTGACTCACTTAAGTTACGACACAAAGATGTATTCTCAAAGGTTCCTAAGTTAAATTATTCTCCTATCTGGTGATGTGAGACGTATTTAACTGTTTTATTTAAGTTACGACATAAATATGGAGTCTCAAAGGTTCTTACGCTAAGCTTTTAGTTAGACACGTTCTCACATCACCAGTTAGGAGTAAAATTTGACGTAGGAACCTTTGAGAATGGGAAACCAGGATAGCGTGTGATTTATTCAGCAGGGGTTCAAGGTGCACTCTCTCGCTAATGGCTGACTAGGCCTACCTGGTGTGTGGCCGCTGTGCTGTTGTGAACATTTTATAAGTCAAACTCTCTCTCTCTCTCTCTCTCTCTCTCTCTCTCTCTCTCTCTCTCTCTCTCTCTCTCTCTCTCTCTCTCTCCCTCTCTCTCTGTTGCAGTATAGAGTTCTCCAACGTTTCCTAATTAGTATTGACACAACTAGACACTATAAAATGCTCAGAATTATGCTCCTTAACATAAAGGTAAAGGAAATTCTGTGTTTTAATAGCACAAGAGGAATGGTTTAATTCGTATTGACACTATCCTCTCTATAAATAATACCCAGAATTATTTGTTTAACCTTCGCTTGGGAGAAAAAATTATCCGGCAACCTCGCGTTTACAGGTGAGTAAAGACACGACAGGTGAGGCAAGACACGACAGGTGAGGCGGCCAGATGAGATAAGATTCGTCTAGGTTTCGGCTTGAAGAGAAACAGACTGATGATTCAAGTGTGTGTGTGTGTGTGTGTGTGTGTGTGTGTGTGTGTGTGTGTGTGTGTGTGTGTGTGTGTGTTTTAAAATGAATGTTCAAGCACATTAGACAACAGTGGATTTAAAACTAATTTCACCTGGCAAGTTTTACCTGAGTCTTGCCTCATTAGACACCACCTGTAAGTCTTCATTGTTGAGAGAAAGAGAGAGAGAGAGCATTCTATGTGTTTGTGTTTTCCTTGTGTGAAGATAAAAAGTTGAAGTGTGTGTGTGTGTGTGTGTGTGTGTGTGTTATAGTTGCTATATACGTAGATACACATGTCTTATTATTACAAAGCTGGCTACAGTATAAACACACACACACACACACACACACACACACACACACACACACACACACACACACACACACACACACACACACACACACCTCCATCAAATAAAACACCTCAAGTCTGTTTGTCTTTGCTTTTATACACTATCAATTATATCTTTGTTTGTTTGTTTTTTGCCAATACTTGTATAAACAGACTCTTGAATGCCTCTCATTTAGGCTAATTGCTAATTATCAAAGTCGTAATCACCATTTATCTACGAGTGGACATTGTTGTTATCGTTTATTTTTTTTGTTCTTGATGATGGTGACTTGTTGTTGTTTCGTGTTCCTGTATTTGTTTGTTTGTTATTGTTCTTATTAGATTGATGGTTCTGTTGTTGTTATTGACCTGTTTGTGTTGTCAGGTTAGGTTAGGTTAGGTTAGGGGTGGGGGAGGGTGTCGGGGCAAGATAATCGTCACGTGATCCAAATTATCTTAAATAAATATTAGTAATCTATACCTGACTTATCTATACCTGACTAATCAATACCTGACTTTCTGCCATTTTACGACGATAATTTTAACATGGAAAATAACGAAGTAATTTGTAGAGTAAAAGTTTGATTTAATTTACCTTCCGTCTCTCTCTCTCTCCTCCCTGGCTGCTTCTCTCTCCTATTACTGTAATGGAGGCAATTTGTGTTTATGACTGCACTGTGTGTGTGTGTGTGTGTGTGTGTGTGTGTGTGTGTGTGTGTGTGTGTGTGTGTGTGTGTGTGTGTGTGTGTGTGCTGGTTTAGTTTTGTTGATGTTATTCTGGATACGTACTGACATACATGTACATATTATACACACACACCTATGGTTATGGTAGAAGAGAAGAAGAACAACAACAAGAAAAGGAAGAAGGAGGAAGAAGTAAACATTGATAATAAAAGAAGATGAACCAAAACAAGAATAAAAATGACGACGAAGAAGATGAGAAGGAAATGAAACAGGAAGAAGGGAAATAAGAGGAAGGAGGAAGAATAATGATTTCAAAGGTAGAAGGAGGAGACAATAGCAAGAAAGATTGGCTTTTAATCACCAACTGAAGATGTGATTGTTGCACCTGGTCTTGGAAGTGAAGGGGAGGAGGAGGAGGAGGAGGAGGAAGGAAAGGAATAGGAAGAAAGAGGAAGAATACGAAAGGGAAGACTAAGAGAAGGAAGAGGATAAAGAGGTTGAGGATACCAGAAAAGGTTAGGTTAGGGGGGGAAGAAGAAGAAGAAGAAAGAAGAAGAAGAAGAAGAAGAAGAAGAAGAAGAAGAAGAAGAAGAAGAAGAAGAAGAAGAAGAAGAAAGAAGAAGAAGAAGAAGAAGAAGAAGAAGAAGAAGAAGAAGAAGAAGAAAGAAAAGAAAAAGAAAAAAGAAAAAAGAAAAGAAAAAGAAAAAGAAAAAGAAAAAGAAAAGAAAAAAGAAAAAAAGAAAAAGAAAAAGAAGAAGAAGAGAAAGAAGAAAGAAGAAAGAAGAAGAAGAAGAAGAAGAAGAAGAAGAAGAAGAAGAAGAAGAAGAAGAAGAAGAAGAAGAAAGAAAGAAAAAGAAGAAGAAAGAAGAAGAAGAAGAAGAAGAAGAAGAAGAAAGAAGAAGAAGAAGAAGAAGAGGAAGAGAAAGAAGAAGAAGAAGAAGAAAGAAGAAGCTGCTCTGGTTGGTATTTAATAAATCACCATTAACTAATCAAGGAGGTAAGATATGGAATAATTAGTTGCCGCTACCTACTCATTAACCTGGCCGGCCGTGTGGGGTTACCTGGCTACCTTGCTTCTTTACTTCCCTTCAAGCCGATTTATCGTTCAGTTTGTCTGTGGGTAGGGAGGCTAGAGGTGTGTGTGTGTGTGTGTGTGTGTGTGTGTGTGTGTGTGTGTAGTCTCACACACACACCTACCATACAAAGCCTAGACTCTGTCCCATCAATAAACTGTCATAAGTAATTAACGAACCTTACCTGGCCGCCCCCTCGACCCTTACACACCTTTACCTATTAAGCTCTCCCACTTAACTATTTATACCTGTGCTTAAGAGCTGTACGGAAGCCTCTGATACCTGGGTGGAGGATGTAAGGTAAGGCAGAGTGTTTTGGATGGTGATAGAGGGAGTGTGTCTCTCAGGTAGAAAAGGTTTGTAATTAGTGACTTTGGGTTAGGTAAGGTAGGTTGGATTAATTAGTGTGGGTCAGGTGAGCTGGGTTGGTAAGGTGTGTGTGTGTGTGTGTGTGTGTGTGTGTGTGTGTGTGTGTGTGTGTGTGTGTGTGTGTGTAAAAGATTAATTTGAAATCCTTTTCTTATGCCTAACTAATTTACACCGTTGAGGATTATATTACGGTTTATTATAGTAGTTTAAACAATATGAGAAGACTACTCTTTACCTGACAATTAATCACAGTAATACCAGCTTAGGTGCGTGTGACTATAATTAATTTCAAGTTACCTGTACGTATCTCAAATTAATTGTATGTAGTCTTAACTTAACTTAGATACAGTGGCTTGACGTGGTTGAGAGTATAATTAACCTGAAATTACCTGTTCGTATCCTAAATTAATTAAATCAATCCCAGTGTCTTGAGGTATGTGTTAATCTAATTAATCTCAAGTCACCTGTACGTATCTCACCTGAAGTGTAGTGTCTTAAGGTATGTATGGATGTAATTAAGTGAAAGTTACCTGTATGTATCTAATTAATCCACACAGTAGTACACACACCTTTGCTAAGTCTCTCTCATGTAAAAATAAATGTTTTTATTTTTATCTCTGGATGACTTTAGTAATACGTCTTGGCATTTACGCAAGTTAATTTAAGTTATTGTGGTGAATGTCAGTGTGTGTGTGTGTGTGTGTGTGTGTGTGTGTGTGTGTGTGTGTGTGTGTGGCGTCATACTTTCTCTCAATCATACTTTCTCTAGTCATACTTTTCCTTCTTTCTCCCCCGTCATATCATACTTCCTCTCCTCTCCCTCTCCCCTCCATCCCCTCTCGGCCGTACAGTAAAGCACCAGTGTGTCAAGGTGTCACCAGGTGGGCCTTTCTTTAATGTATGATGGGTGATGTGAGGTCTGGTACAGCTCACCTCCCCCAGTCTATATAATGCACCTCCTACACGACCCACCCCACCCCCACCCACCCCACCTCCTCCCACCCACCCACCCCACCCCACCCCACCCCTACCCCACCTCCTCCCACCCCACGTACCCCACCCCCATCCCACCCCACCCCAATCTTGTCGACCTAGTGAGGAATGAGGGGGTGGGTGGAGAGATGTGTGAAGTGGGGAGGAAGGGTGTTTGTGTGGGGAGGAAGGGTGTTTGTGTGGGGAGTGGTGAGGTGTTGTGGGGTGTGGGGTGTTTGTGGGAGTGGTAGGGGATGTTGTGGGGAGGAGGTGTTTGTGTGTGGGGTGGTAGGGTGTTTGTGTGGGGAGGAATGGTGTTTGTGTGGGGTGGTAGGGTGTTTGTGTGGGGAGGAATGGTGTTTGTGTGGGAGGAAGAGTAAGGAATGGCTCACAGTGGGTAGAGAGAAAAGGAGTTTAGGAGGAGAGGGAGAGAAGGGAAGAAAGAAAGAATAGAGAATGAGAAAATAATAATACAGAAAAAAGGAGAAAGAGGAATAGAAGATGACGAAGATAAGGAGGAACACAAATTTTACTTGAAGGAATACAATGATATAGTTCTCTCTCTCTCTCTCTTCTCTCTCTCTCTCTCTCTTTCTCTCTCTCTCTCTCTCTCTCTCTCTCTCTCTCTCTCTCTCTCTTCACCTTTCTTCACTCTCTCTCTCTCCCTTATTGTCCTTTCCCTCTCCCTGTTTCGCCTCGGCTGTTAGGGGCGGCACACTACTTTTAGAGGGCAGGTGTGTGTAAGGTAATCACCCTCACCTGTATTGTCGACACCGCTAGGGATGTACTGTACTGTGTGTAACCCTCAAGTCTCATCAATTGTAATACTACTTGCCAACCATAATAATAATAATAATAATATTAATATATATATTAATAATAATAATAATAATATGTAATAATAATAATATGTGTGTGTATATATAGCTCTTCCTTCCTTCCCCTTCCTTCTTCTCCTCAGGGTTCTACAGGAGGTAAGTCCCTCACGAAAAAATTTATGTGGCCTTCATTTCTTTCTTTAAACAGAAGGAATCAATAAGTTGATTCTGTCCTTGTTGGTGGTCTCTCTCTCTCTCTCTCTCTCTCTCTCTCTCTCTCTCTCTCTCTCTCTCTCTCTCTCTCTCTCTCTCTCTCTCTCTCTCTCTCCTCTCTCTCTCTCTCTCTCTCTCTCTGTAACGTGATCAGGTGCCCCACAGGTAAGACTACAGGTGTTGCCTTCTCCCAGACAACATAATTGAGACGCAGGTAAACATACTCTACTTGCCTCTGTAGGTTGACCTATAACAATATGTTTTTACCTCTCTTGGTGGAAACACATACTTCTTGATCCTGGATGTTTGGTAAGGGTGTGTTGTTGAGGTGTGTTGTTGAGGGTGTGTTGTTGAGGGTGTTTGTTGAGGTGTGTTGTTGAGTGTGTTGTTGAGGTGTGTTGTTGAGGGTGTGTTGTTGAGGTGTGTTGTTGAGGGTGTGTTGTTGAGGTGTGTTGTTGGTGTGTTGTTGGGGTGTGTTGGGGGTGTGTTGTTGAGGTGTGTTGTGGGTGTGTTGTTGAGGGTGTTGTTGAGGTGTGTTGTTGAGGGTGTGTTGTTGAGGGTGTGTTGTTGAGGGTGTGTTGTTGAGGGTGTGTTATTGGGGTGTGTCTTGAGGGTGAGGTGTGTTCTTGAGGTGTGTTGTTCGGGTTGGTCTGTAGGATGTGTTGTTGAGGTGTGTTGCATTCCTCATCTTCCTCCTCTTCCTCCTTCCCTCTTCTTCTGCATTCCTCTTCTTCCTCCTCCCTCACCTCCTCCTCCTCCTCCTCCTCCCCTCACCCTCCTCCTCCCTCCTCCTCCTCCTCCCTCCTCCCCTCACCCTCCTTCCTCCTCCTCCTCCCCTCACCTCCCTTCCTCCTCCTCCTCCCTCCACCTCCCTCCCCTCCTCCTCCTCTCCTCACCTCCCTCCTCCTCCTGCTCCCTCTTTCCCCTCTCTCCTCCCCTCCTCTCCCCCCCTCCCTCCTCCCCCCCTGCCTTTACACACTTTATTTATATATCTACATGTAAATAATTAGCCTCGACCTCAACACTTTTTGGTTTCATTAGTGAGTTGTTGTTTTATATTAAAATTTTCTCTTTCTTTTTCTTCGTTAAATTTTGCTTTAATTTTAGTCTGGATTTTATTTTAATTTTTGTTTCTTCTTTTCGTGTTGTTGCTGTTTTTGTTGTTTTTGTGAGTGTTCTTGTTCTTCTTGTTCTTGTTCTTTATTGTTTGTCGTCTCTCTCTCTCTCTCTCTCTCTCTCTCTCTCTCTCTCTCTCTCTCTCTCTCTCTCTCACACACTAAAGATCACATGTTTATTCCCGACCACAAAAACAGCCAAGTGTGCGTGTGTGTGTTTTGTGTTTTTTTATTATGCGCCACACATCTTACCGCTGATCCTTAGTGGAATATAGCGATCATCGGAGCGTACACCAACACCTCGGTCTGTTGGTTCACCTCTCGTTAAAGAAGGTGTTTGTGTGTTACCTGCCGTTTGTGAAGGCGGTGTTTTTGTGCCGGTTTCGTGTAGATGGTGTGATTTTAAAACACCCCAGGAAAAAAAACATGGTCTTGTTGAAATATCCTGAGTATTGTATTATTTAAATGGTAATATATATTGTATTTTAAAACAACTCAATTTCTTGTATTTTTGAATCGTTAATAGATATTGTATTTCAAAACCAGTGATGAGTATTTTAGTTTACAATAATATTACTGAATTTTAAAACACCTCAAACTTTTATATCATTAAAACACATAAATATTTTACTGTATTTTTTAAACGTGCATAAAATATTCCTTTTAAAACACACACAAACATTTAATTAAAACACACAAATAAACATGAGGTGTTTTACTATAGTTATTAATTTATCCTGTTTTTTTATGCTTTTATTAATTTTCTCTGTGTTTATGAGTTTAGAATCTGAATGGAATGTTAAAACAGCCATAAACACCATCTTATCAAAACACACATACACAAAAGGTGTTTTTATAGTCACTGTGTTAAATTGTTTCTCTGTTTTTATTGGTGTTTATACTGGTGTTTTTATGTGATGATAGTTTAAGTGACGTCTAAAACACCATTAAAACAGATAACGACGTATTAACTGAGATACAAACGAATTTTTTTAGCTATTAGTGTATTAAATAGTAAGTGTGTTTTAAATATGTGTATTTTTCGCTTTTTTTTTTACTGTTTTGAAATGCCTCTGAAAAAAAAGAGGTGTTTTATTTGTTTTATGGTGTATTACTGTTTTAAAGTTTTATTTAATGTAAGTTATTATTTCATCAGTCTGTTTGTCTGTTTTATCAGGAGTGTCTTTATTTTTCATCTTTATTTTATCATTTTCTAATACTGATTATCTCTTCTGTCTCTTCCAGGTATGTCGACATGACTAGGAGTTGAGATAGAGAAGAATAAGAAAGTAAGAGAGAGAGAGAGAGAGAAAGATCAAGGGTGGTGTACTCAAGGGTAGGTATCTCACTCTGCCACAGTTATATACACAGATAGTATTCTTGATGTGTGTGTGTGTGTGTGTGTGTTTGTGTGTGTGTGTTATCGACGTTTAGTACAGTTCCCCATCTTCCCTCTCAGAATCTCAGGTGCATTATCCACATTTTCTTTCTCTCTCAAGTACCATTTTGATTATTTATTTTCATTAGTTAGAGCAGTGTAATATTTTGTTATACTATGAAGTCCAATTGATAATTTTCTTTACCATTCATAAGTATAATATCTCGTTTTCTTTCTCACCTGTAATGATAACACCACATTTTATAACACGATAATAAGTCCACCAGTCCAACAGTCCATTTTCTAACACGATAACGACTCCGGATCAACAGTGAAGAATGACCCACAGGTTAATCATATGGTGAGTAGCCCAGAGTGTAGTAGGAGGAGGAGGGAGCGTGTTGCCGGCCCATATTTCCTCTTTCCGTCGGCCTTCCCAAATTGTTATAGATTTCTGGAAGGGAAGAGTTAATATACCTGGGTGTAAACGACCATCCTACCTCGTTAACCCCTGGCTAGGTGTATCAGTGTAGCGTCCTACGACTCCTCCTCCTACTCCTACTCCTACCTGTAGTGGGGGCAGTGAGGGGAATGGGGAGTGATGGGGTGAGGAGTGATGGGGTGAGGAGTGATGGGGTGGGAACCGAAGGTGATTAGGCAGGTGAGGGGGTGGGAGTGGGGTGATGGGAAAAGTGATGGAGAGTGGTAGGAGGGGGTGGGGAGTGGGGGTGATGGGGGTGGTGATGGTTTGTGAACACCACACCACCACACCACCACCACACCACACCACCTACACCACACACACCACCTCACAAAACACACACACCAAAACAGACTGGCTAACCCTCTTCAGAAAGAACTATCACACACACACACACACACACACACACACACACACACACACACACACACACACACACACACACACACACACACACACACACACACACACACACACACACACACACACACACACACACACACACACACACACACACACACACACACACACACACCACACACACTTCACTCGAGAACTCTTGAGAACTTCCAGTAGTACCATTGATAAGTTTTTCTTAAGTGTGTTGTGTGTCGATGTGTTATATGTCAGGTGTGTTGGGTGTCAGGTGTGTTATGTCCAGGTGTGTTGTTTCCAGGTGTGTTATGTTTCAGGTGTGTTATGTGTCAGGTGTGTTATTTTTCCAGGTGTGTTATGTGTCAGGGTGTGTTATGTGTCAGGTGTGTTATGTTTCAGGTGTGTTATGTTTCAGGTGTGTTATGTGTCAGGTGTGTTATTTTTCAGGTGTGTTATGTTTCAGGTATGTCATGTTTCAGGTGTGTTATGTTTCAGGTGTGTCATGTTTCAGATGTGTTATATATCAGGTATGCTATAATTCAAGTATATTTTGCAAGTGTATTGAGTGTCAGATGCGTTATATGTCAGGTGAGTCAGGTGTATTGGGTGACAGGTAGTTTAATCTTTTCCTAATTTCTTTTCTCTTTCATCTCTCTCTCTCTCTCTCTCTCTCTCTCTCTCTCTCTCTCTCTCTCTCTCTCTCTCTCTCTCTCTCTCTCTCTCTCTCTCTCTCTCTCTCTCTCTCTCTCTCTCTCTCTTTCCTCATTCATTATTTTGCTTTGTGCTGTTGATAATGACTCATCTTGGTTGTTTGCTGTTCTGACTTTCACCATTTGATGTGGGAAGGTGGAAGAGAAAGATTACTAAACAGTGTGTTATGTGTGTATGAAGGACCACACACACACACACACACACACACACACACACACACACGCACCGGAAGACTAATCAGAATCGTCAACATTATGAGTGAGCAGCCAAGATTATTCCCCTACCTTTATGACGGTGTGGGAGAGAGAGGTGGGGGTGATAGAGAGAGATTGGGAGAGAAAGGAGACAGTGGGAGGGAAGATAGGGGAAAGGTGGAGAGAGAAGGCTGGAGACAAGTGGGAAGGATAGTGGATGTGAAGGAGGGAGGGTGAGGAGAGAATAGGTAGAGGGATAGGGTCGAGCAAAGACAACAAGGAGGAGAAAAAAGTGGGAGGAGGAGGAGGAGGAGGAGGAAGAGGAGGAAGAGGAGGAAGAAGAATGGAGGTGGAGAAGAATAGAAGGACGAGGAAGAGGAGGAGTGAGTATGAAGAATGAGGTGAATCAACCATTTTAATTAGACTGATCTTAATAGATGGTTTGTTAGGAATAGGGTCTAATCTGGGGCCCATTAGGACCCCGCCATATCTAGACTGGGGCCCATTAAGACAGGTGTAGGCTGGGTGTGACCTGGAGGTAGCTTCGAGAAGGTAAGCCGCTCTTATACCTGTACTAATTCATAGGCTGTTTACCAGCAAAGAGTGGTGACCCCTCGTGCAGGTGTATATTACCTTAATGAGTTTATCTTTCTTCACCTGTTTTATGTGTGTGTGTGTGTGTGTGTGTTTAGTTTAGTTTTGGATATAGATGTGAGATTATATGTTTCGGGTACCCTAAAATTGGGGTCCACTAGAACTGGGGCCCATTAGACCTGGTACCCATTACAACTAGGGCCAATTGAGACTGATACCAATTAAAACTAGGACCCATTACACGAATCACCTCCAATTTCACCCCCCCCCAGAAACACAATAAATTGCCAATTCACCTCCCCATTAAAAACAGAAATTAAAATTACCCCCAAATTTACCAATTCACAATTTTCACGAGGAAACAATTAGTGGGAAAATCAGTGAAAATTTGGCGTTTGGAAACAGATAAATGGATGTTGTTGAGTCGCTAATGGGGGAATTATGCAAATGAGCACAGGTGTGGAAGGTGAGGTATTTGGGGTGTGTGACTGATTGTGTTGTGAAGGTAGGGACGTTATAATTGTTTATTCCGTCTGTCCGTCTGTCCTTTAGTAAATTACGTCCGTTATTACGTCCTTTCGGTATGTTTGTTTCCGCTTCCGACCGTCCGTGTTTCCTTTCCATTGTCCTTTCCAGCTATCCCTTCCGTCCGTGTATCTGTCTGTCCGTCCGTGTATAGGCTTTTGAACGTGTACATGTGTGTGTTTGTGTCTGGCTGTCTGTGTGTGTGTGTATATCTCTGTGTGTATTTATCAGTGTACACGAAACCAGAGGCCTTACATAATCGGTAAAACAACCACAAGAAACCAATCAGAAGGCGGCATGCCCTCATACGCGTGGATTGTGCCAAGTGCGACCCTGTACGACACCTACACACAATGGCTGACACCTCCCTACACACAATACCTTGGGTTTTCTCCACCTGGCCCAGCCTGCTGAATCAGGTATGTTCTTATCTTCCTGTTTTCACTTATACAATCACGTCAGGTATTTAAAGTGGCTGTTTCCGTGTGTGTGTGTGTGTGTGTGTGTGTGATGACCGAGGCGAGGAGACACACGAGGACAGAGAGAGAGAGGCTAAGACATTATAGTATTAAGCCACAAGGAACCATATGTCTCACACAATGACAAACTGAGTGATACACTGAACCTTAACACGACAGTAGACATTCTCTTTTTTTTTTTTCTCTCTCTCTCTCTCTCTCTCTCTCTCTCTCTCTCTCTCTCTCTCTCTCTCTCTCTGCTAAATGGACCCCAATCTTAACACGCCACAGCCTCCACCTCACCCATTAAGATAGTCCCTTACCTAGGAGCCTTTATCGCCTCCTCCCTCCTACCTCTACTGGGTCTTTGAACATAACTTACCCAGACTTATGCAGCATTGGGGCCTATTAAAACTAAGACCTTAAACTGGTCCTATTGAAAAAAGACCCCATTAAAACTGGTCCCTATTAGAAAAAAGACCCCATTAAAACTGGTCCTATTAGAAAAAGATCCCATTAAAACTGGTCCTATGAAAAAAACCCATTAAAACTGGTCCTATTAGAAAAGACCCCATTAAAACTGGTCCTAATAGAAAAAGACCCATTAAAACTGGTCCTTATAGAAAAAGGCCATTACAACTGGTCCCTATTGAAAAAAGACCCCATTAAAACTGGTCCTTATTAGAAAAAAGACCCATTAAACAATATCTCCTTTCCATCAACCAGCTCAAAAAGTCTCACGACCTCAAAAAATAAATAAATATTCAGCCCCAAATTTAGACAAAACATTAAGCATTATTTGTCATGGGCGGAGCTGCTGCAACAATTTACGGAAGAGGCCTTTATTGGTTTTATTGTGTATGCAATTTAAAATGTTGTCTGCCCAAAAATATATAATTGTTGCACCTGGAATTTTTTTATCTTAGTATTATTGTGTGTGTGTGTGTGTGTGTGTGTGTGTGTGTGTGTGTGTGTGTGTTTCCTGTAGTCATATTTTGAGTGTTTTAAAGGTCAAGGCTCGAACCCCTGCCCCCGCTCTGGGAGGTTCACTCGTGTGCACGGAACCTAACCAGAGGAAAACATGTTGTGTCTGGGGCCATTTCTGTGTGTGGTAGGTGACATGGGTTCTATTCCCGGCCTGTGTGGTAAAATACTTTGATTCTATTCCTGGCCTGTATGGTCCTGTATAGAAATAACTAAACCAAACAGGACTAAACTAACCTAACTAAACCTGACCTGAACTAACATGACCTGACCTGACCTAACCTAACCAGACCTGACCTGACTTGACCTAAACTAACCTAAACCAAAATCCTTCTTGTAGATTCTTAAAGACCCTCGTTCGAATCCCGGTAAAGGAGGTTCTCTTTTTTTCATGTAGTGGATTGGTATTTTGGTTATCTGTGTCTCTGGTGTCTCAGGAAGTCATGGGTTCGAGTCTGTGTTTAGAAGTGTTACCTTGTGTTGGGGACAGAAAAATAATTTACTCGATTCAGGTGATGAGGATGTAGAGGGGGTCGTGAGGTGTGTGTATGATGGAGGGTTTGTCAGGTGTGTGTGTGGGGGTGGGGGGCTGGGGTTGTCAGGTGTGTGTGTGTGTGTGTGGTGGAGTTGTCAGGTATGGTGTGTGTGGGGGGCTGGGGTTGTCAGGTATATGTGTGTGTGGGAGTGGAGTTGTCAGGTGTTATGTGTGTGGGGGGTCTGGGGTTGTCAGGTGTGTGTGTGTGTGTGGGTGGGCTGTCAGGTATGTGTTTGTGTGGGGGGCGATATATATTCATCCACTGCAAGCTGAGGTTGTTAGATGACCAGATAGTGGAGTGGTGGTAGTAGTGATGGTACTAGCGGCGACCATAACGAAACAATTACTGATAATGATACCATTATTCGTGCCAACAGTTGCAAATAGAAAAAAAGTCCGTTTTGTCAGGTTACTGAAGGCAATTGTTGGGTCCTGTGTACACTACTGTTTGTGCACACTTCTGTCTTATATGTACACCTCCTGTCTTGGTATACACTCTTGTCTTTATGTGTGCCACCTGTACTCTGTGTTCTGCCTACCTCACATTCCTCACTTACGGGAGAGAGGTTGGGGAAAAGTATCTAACTGACTCATTAAGTTACGATCCAATGATGTGATTCTCTAAGTTTCCTAAGCAAAATTTTCCTCCTAACTGGTGATGTGAGAACGTATCTAACTGTCTCATAAAGGTGGATTTTCAGACGTTCCTGCGTTTTAACATCACCAATTAGAAGGAAAATATTACTTGGAAATTTTTGAGAATTCATCTTTATGTCGTAACTTAAATGAGTCAGTTGCATACCTTCTCACATCACCAATTAAGAGGACACCAATAATGGTTATGTTAGAATCCTGATTGGTGTCTAATGTTTTCTAAATCTTTC